>NW_027616361.1:100000-117500 GCF_964187855.1 Myxine glutinosa | reverse complement strand
ACCTCTAAACTTTTGTTTTTATGACTACCCCTCTCGACCTACAGGTTTCAACTTTGCTCCACTTCCTTCTCTGATCCAAGAAAATGGCGTCTTCTTCGATGACTGGAGTTTGTGCAGATGAACTTCAATGCATTGTGTGCCTTGAACTGTACGAGGAACCAATTACTCTGCCATGTGGCCACTCATTTTGTAAAGTCTGCATCGAGCAACACTGGGAAAGCAGGGAAGAGGCCACAGTCTGTGATTGTCCGAACTGCCGTGAGGTATTTCCGATAAAACCAAAATGTCAAAAGAATGTGGCCCTTGCCAAATTGGTAGAGCAGATGAAGTTGGTGCCAGGAGTAAACGAAGAGAAGATGAAATTGACGCCAGGAGTAAACGTGGAGGAGCGAAGATGCACCGAGCATGGCAAGCCAATACTACTCTACTGCAAGGATGATGAAAGCTTGATGTGTGTGATGTGCCTGGTTGGACAACATACGAACCATAAAGTTGTTCCTGTGGAGATTGTTCATGATGAATTCAAGGCAAGTAAATATATGAAAAGTTTATTTGTTCATGTAAATTTTATCCATTTGAATTTATCTCCAAGAATATAAAATCCATTCTCAAAAGAAGTTGAAAGAACAAAGTGCCAAAAGATGTAAGATATTGATAAATTGCAAGTTCTGTAATCATGAAAATATCTCATAACTCAGAACATTCCTCACAAGTGGAGGTTATTTTATAGAGAGACTACCTTCTTATGATACTTTCCCCCACACTGCTGGAGATCAATTGGTTGTAGAATGAGCGAAGTATCAAAACAAGTCTTTTAAATTGAACAACTGACAGAAAAGGTGGTTATTGATTTTACAGGTAAAAAGGTAGGCTTGAGAGGTCACCAAATTAACAATTTTATGCTGAGATTGTTCATGGCCCTGGGCCTAAGGATATAGATCCAAATCTCTGAAAAAGCTTGGAGATGAAATGTCAAGCGATGCTCAAGAATAATGTGTGTGAACAGCATTTTGAGATGTTGAATTCAGGGAAGTGTGTGTTAATAAAAGATACAGGTTTAGACCACTTTAACATGCCAGGTATATTCATGAAAACCACACAAAACAACCTGTTATTGTTAAACTTCATATGGCACCCCCTTTAGAGGCCTTTTTTCCCCGCAGAGCAGGGCTTGGCCTTTTTCGGGCACCGTGTTCCCCATTGTTCAGCAATATTTTATGTCCGGATGCCCTTCCTGCCGCCAACCCTGTAAGTCACCTCTTCCAACACACAGGGAATTACTAGTAAACTGGTACTCAATTTGACGACCTCAGTGGGATGACAGGCTGAGTCAGCCCCCCTGGTGTTAATTCAGCGATGACCGGGATTCGAACCCAGGATCCTAGGATCCCAAGCCGGCACCCGAACCGCTAAGCCAACACCAGGGTGTTGTTAAACTTCATATAAAAGGATTTTTAAAAAACACTTCCAGTTACAGCAATTACCAAGAGGTAATGTACAGGCCTGGTATTATCCATTACTGGTGTTTGTTTTCTTGTGCTTTTACTTCCTTGCATCACAATGTTCACATTCATACTGAGTCTCGGCCGATGGTCGTCTTATCCTGGTTTTAAAGATCTTCAATAATATTTATGATGACATGACAATCAGACTTTAACAAATTACTCGACTGCTCGAAAGGATGAAGCAACAAATTATTTTGAGTTTTTTTTAATGATCTCATTTTAATATTCTGTTCAAAGAGGACCAGCATATTAATCATGGAAACTCCTTTAACAAACTATGATGTAACTGGAAACCAAAGTTGAATTGTTCTCCATAAACAAAATGGCTGTTTGAAATGTGCACTGATATTGACAAGGACACCAGTCTACAAATGAGCACAGACAGGTTTTTACATTGACAGAAAGGGCCTTAATAATCCAACATTGCAGTTGAAATCAAAACCTTCCTTTTCTCTCATGGCCTGATCTCAAACCATCAGTTTGGTTTCTAACCCCATTCAACCTCCCTGGACCTCCATCTGCTGCTCTTCCAACAATGGATTGAGGCTCTGAATGTTAGAAAAGAGATCAATTCTGTATCTCCTGGACATGGCTCAAGCATTTATCCAAATCTGGTATTGTGTCTTCCTCTCCTCCACTTTCATAGTCATGCCTCAGTCTCAATGGGATCCTCTCCCATTTGAAAATCTGTGGCCCCAAACCAGTCTCAGGTTAAAATTTTGCTTTTAACTCTACCCTCTGCAGCACCACTCATCCTCTAGAAAGGCAGGCATCAGCTTCTTCCCTCTCTGAACATGTGTGAAAAAAGCAGAAGCTTGAGCAGCACTTGGAATTGTAAACCCTGGCGTCTCACTTTGTCTCTTTAAACCGACCAACTGGAAAAACCTCCAATCTACGCCATTTAAGCAACACTTGCAATTCAGGTCTTCAAACGTGTTAACATCTCCATTAGCCACAATCCCTCCTGGACAAACTAAATATCTGAGTTGGCTTGGAAAGCCATTGCCTCATTGGGAATTCTCCATCATGCAAAGACAAATTATAATTTTTAACAACCCACGAGGCTTGCAGCTGCAGATCAATGGAGTATTGCTTTCCTTCTGGGCTCATGTCCCTATTTCACACCTTTTCAACTTGAATCCATGGATAAACATGTTAATTGGATAAACATGTTAAATAAACAAAAGCAGTGCAATCTCCTTCAGCAATGCGGCATCCCTGGGCCTGTTACTCCTGCATCTCTGACAGCTTGGTTGGCTCTCTATGTTCTCCTGTGTCCTTGTTGGCATTTCACCCTCTCCTCTTTCAATGGTCTGTCTCCTCACCCTTCCACCCCCCACAGGGTTCTGCCACGAACTCACTTCTTGTGAAACTCGCAAAATCCAGACTCACTGCTCACATCCATCAAGGAATGACTTATCACGATAGAGGATGCCCGATCTGTGGTTGCTTTTGCAAACCAACTTTGTAACATGTTCAACCGAAGAGATGTCAGAAGTTAGACACTGAATCTCTTGGACACTCAGTGGTTGAACATGGAAATATGGGGGTTTATGTAATGGTCCTTCTGGTGTGAGACTGAGAGATTTGCCAGGTATGCAAGGTGTGATCAATTTTGTTTGTCCAACAATTCCAGATCGTGAGACAGTGATGCAGCTGCTGTATCTGCCTGTCCGCAGGATACAGTACTGTACTATATAATGTGGAGTCATTTGTGCAAGTGCTGGAAGTCCAGAAGCCAGGAAGGATGGCTTTCTTGTATGCAGCAGTTAGTGAGCTTGACAAGTAGACCAGGATGCTACTTTGTATTGATTTATCTAAAATATGTCCAAGCCATGTTATATCGACATGTATCTTGACGATTTGTTTCAGATTCAAGCCTTCTTACCATTTCTAATGGCGAAGCAAAATCATTTGCAAAGTTGAATGACACAGAATCCAAAATGATGATCCGTCGTGAGGTTCTTTGAAAAGACAAAAGACTTTCCATCTATATCGATAATGGTTGACGTGATTTTGCTCGAAATGGAAGTTCGCTTACCGAAACTACACACACGGTTTTGATGAAACATGCCCACAACCTTCATCACCCGTGATGTACCAATGTTTGTTCATGGCATAAAAAACTCAAGGTCTAAGGTGGTCTGTGGGGCCCCACCCAAAATTGGTATTTGCTCTCTTTTCTGAAACTACACATACGATGTTGATGAAACTTGGCCACAAACTTCATATCTGATGCCTAATGAAGGTGTATTGACTGAATAAAAATCTGAGCACATGAAGGGGGTTTACAGGGGAGGGGGTTGTGAGGGTTGTGAGGGTTGACCGCCCCCCAACCCCCCAAATACGAATTCGCTCTCTTCTCTGAAACGACACACACAATTTCAATGAAATTTGATCACAACCATCATCACTCATGATGTACAAAAGTTTGTTCACCGCATTAAAAAATATCGTGGTCTGTGGGGGGTTTGAGTGACTGTTGCTACTGATCCAGGTGAGCTTCAGAACCCGTTGTCCTATTTTTGCTTGGCTCATGGGGGCGATCCACAAAATGTTGGACATATCAATTTTTTGACTCTGGTGGTAATTCTTGGGGAAAAATGCCAGGGGTATGGAAAAGGCCTCTTGATATGGCATGTGCCACGTGGCAAAGTATAGAAAAGATGTGACATTTTCTAGCTTGTAGAAAATGCCAAAGTATAGAAAAGAAGGGACATTCAAAAAATCTCATGTGCATGCTGGTCTACCCTTATGTTCTGAGGAGGAACCAAGTAATGCTCCTGAAAAGTTCATATAAATGGCGCCAATTTCATTCATACAGCTGCATGAAGAAGTAAATGTATTTTATTTGCCAGATGTAGGGCGCCCCTTTATAGTCCACCTCTGCTTCCTTTAACTATCAATTATTCACCATGATAATAATGTTGATGAGCTCTCTTCTCATACAGTTGTATAAATAAAGAAGAGTTCATATTTAATTTGGAATCGACAAATGTCTCGTCTCCACTTTTTTGCAAATACATTTTAAAATCATTTTGTGCAGTTTGTGCCTTATCGTTTCCACATACAGATGAACAATTCCCTTTACCTGGACTTATTTATTCTGTGCAGGGCGTTTTGAATGCAAAGTGTCCTGAACTATCAAAGTCAAAGCAGCACCTTGAATCCGAACTCCATCAGCTGAAGCGGGAGGTTGAACAAACACAGGTATGAAGTACCAAGGAATGGACGTGATTGAAGGAAAGAGAATTAGCATCTGGAAAAAATATTTGTTTCTCAAATGGGTGACATCACCACAGCTCAAACTGCACAATCTTACTTGCATCTCAGCCATCTCAGGCCACCTCTGGCCATCTACACACACTAGCCACCAACCACCTGACCCAAAACAATGTCAATCCATGACCATTAATGTGAGATTTACTTCTAAATCTAACTGAACAGACTTTTTTTTTGAAAGTTGTCTCCTTAAAATGCTTTCAAGTTATTGTTAAAATGCTTTTTTGGATACAAGAGTCAGCTCATGGAAGAGCAAGATACAGAGTGAAAAAAGGAAATGTATTGACGGTGGGGCAGTGGGGCAAAAGGTGGAACATGAAAAGGTTAGGGAATTAATTAATGGGCAAAAAAGAAAAAATAACAAGATGTGAAGAACGCATTAACCTGCAAGACGATTGGTTTAGGGAAGTGGGGAGTGGTGGTGAAAAGTGGTGAAATAGTGAAAGTGGTAAAATATTGCAGGTTTGGATGGTTCAGGATGACGGGAGAGGGTAGTGGGATGCCAACATCGAGCCGTGGAGGGTAGAGCGGGATTGAACTTTTTCATGAAGATTATTTCACAAGGCAGAGAAAAGAGTGGAGGTAGGCAGGTATCCTGTAATATTACTGCCCACCTCTGTGCAATTCCCTGGAAACAAACTCTGTCCATATCTGAACAAGTGTTGGTGTTTTTTTGTGATCAGGAAATCTGAAATTTTATTTTATTTCTTTCACTTTTAAAGATTTAGACCTTTTCTGCCAAATTCTGTCCATTAAATGCGAACTAGTTAAAATCTCCCTCATCTCGGTTGGGTAAATGTTGAAATTTTCCATCAACCCATCAACTCACCCCAATAAGTGTTGTGGATAAGGGTCCTGTCCAAAACATTATGTCCTTTTAAATGCACTCGTGCAATATGTCCTAATCCTTCTTCAGTCGTAATTCTTAGTTCTCTTTAGTTTTAACGTTTTTTCTGATGGTTTATTCTTGACTTTTAACTCCAATCACACAATGATTGATTTATTCCAGCATTCAGGCAAAGGGACTGTGGACAGGATGGAGGAAAAGCGATTGGCGTTGTACCAATATGTGAATAAATCCGTGGATCTGATGAAGAGTGGGGTGATCAAAAGGCAAAATGAGAAGCTTTTTCTTCTTCAGAAGCAGATGGACAAGGTGAAGGAGCAGTTGAACTCTCTCCATGAAACAAATTCCACGTTGAAAGCAGCACTCCAGGATCTTGAGACTATTTCATTTTTACAGGTAGGCATTCTTCTTCACCTTTTACAAAAGTGGTAATGTTTAATTGTCAATATTTATTGAATTTAATTTTTTTAGAAGAGAAAAAAATGGACTAATCATAAACCTGCAGGACATGAGAACCGATTGAATGCTAGGACTTGGGGTGTTGCTCGGAGAGTGAATTAATGGCACATTGTACTTTAGGAAGCATAATAACACAACATGAATATACCATCAGATGTGGAGATGTTGTCCTTGACACAGACCCTGGAAGGTTCATTTATCACTCTTGTTTCGGGATTATAGTTCCACATTTACCACAGCAGTGATTACTGACAGTTGTCACGCTATTGGAGATTGCAAGAACAGTAAGTTGCACGTATAATGCTTATATAGGGCTGCTGGTGTGAGGGAAGACCAAGGAAGAAGCATTAATAAGATTTTGAAAGGTAAGTGTTGAGGGAAGATTTATTGATTGGGGGTGGGGAAGATTTACATGTTCATGAAGGTGTGGGTTAAGTTTTCTTTTAGTGATTGAAAGAGTAACCACAACAAATATTCGATGACGCCTGTTCCTGATGCCTGAAAGTTGAATTACGATGACGCCTGTTCTGCCACGTCAGTGCGAGGTAGTTTTCCTTTGGTCGTCGCCCTTCATGGATGAAGGCGACATAAAGAAGGCACCGATGACATCATCATTAACATATATTATTCCCCATGGGGAGTACTTGACAATGAGCCATATTTCAATTTTTTCCATTGAGTAGTTTCGGAGATGTGGAGGTGCAAATTCTTTCCAAGGTGGCGTCCATGCCACGTGACCTATGACGTCATAATTAACAGCAAAAAAATCAATTGGCAGAGGCGCTCCGACGGTAAAAGTTCACGTCAATCGGACCAACAGTTGCCAAGAAAATGAATTTTTTAATGCAGACATGACACACGTGTGGCACGTGGCACACATATGGCACACGTACGCACCTGAATGCTTAACCCCACTTTTCACTTCACGAGCGAAGGTTAATTAGATATTTCTGTGTTGTACACCACTCCTTTCCTATGCCATCTCCTGGCGCTGCATGACATCATTGCCGAGCCCCCTTCGGTGCCCGGCAATGGCGCACACTTTAAGGGAGACATCGGTTTTCACTCCGGTTTCTTGCTTTCTTGCTTTCTTGTTTTCTTGGTTGTCCGAGCGATATCTCTGAGGTCCTTTGAGCTAGGAAGCTGAAATTTGGACACGACAGTGACCAAGTGATGGGCTACAAAGGATATTTTTGATTTATTAAGCAATTCGTCGATTAATTATTGAATTTGTCCGATTAATGACTTGATTACTTAAGTTTTTAAAAAGTTATACATTCGGATAAAACGGTGGTGGTTTAGGTATTATATTAGCCAATTGATTAATTATTTAATTATTTTATGATTATTATTTATTTATTTTCATTATTAATCATTTATATATTTGCTTTCTCATCTTTGCACCTTTTGAGCTAGCAAGCTGATATTTTGACACGACAGTGACCAAGTGATGTGGCTAAAAACGATATTTTTGATTTAATGATTAATCATGACTTATTGAATTGATTTTTTAAAAATTTACAGCTTCGGATCAAGCACTGGTGGATTACTTATGCTATTACCCAATTGATTAAGATAATATTGTATGAATACCCTTTATTGATTTTAGTTACGCAATTAATCAATGAGTTATTGTACACCTCTCCCTCCCAATATAGTCTCTCTGAGCTGCACGGCGGTATTGCCATGCGCCGGAGGTGCCCCGGCAATGCCGCGCTGGAGGATATATATTTATTTGGAATGGGGGCGGTGTACGTTGAATGTATCTGTACTTGTTGTGTTGTTATCTTCAAGGGGGTACATTAAACAGCCTGTAAAATGAAAATTAATTTCACGCTTAAATTTGCAAATTCAACAGTGTGCATTATTTACATTTATGAAGAGGGCATTCATTAACGAAGAAGTCGTGAGGTAATTCACTGTTTTCTTCCTTTTCAGGGTTATAAGGATGTCATAAAAAGGTAAGACTGTGATGGTGTCCATCACATTGTTTGACACATCATCATGCTTTTTTCCTCATCTCTGTTCCTTCTTCATAACCATCATTCATTTTCATTCATCTCCAGATATATTTTATTGTCTACTTCTTCCAAAAATATGTAATTCCCAAAAATGTCGCAACTCGTTCTCATTTGATGATTCTTGTTATATAATGTAACCTGAATCCATATTATATGAGAGAACATGAAGAAAATAAAAGTTTATCAAGTCCATTCGTTTTACCCATTCTCCTTTTCATATCTTCGCTGAATTATAGATTCTCATCGAAAGATTGGCGCAAATATAAATTCCATCTATCATTCTATTTCAACCACACTTTTATCGATATCTTCCATATTTGAGGCTTTTATAATATCATTTTACAAACCTTTTTCTCCTCCAATGACCCCCTGACCTTCCTGAAGTTTTTTCTTTTTCATGCCAAGGCTCGAGTCGGTGTCACATTTTAAATCTCTGAAGATGGCACAAACCACAGTGTTGGACTTCTCCAAGGAGGAGAAGAATCTGGGCTCATTAATTCAACTCCATGAGAACTTTCTGAAGAATATAAGGAGTGAGTGACAAAAATGTGCTATTTTGTAAGGAGAATAATTATTTGGGGAAAATGAGATGCGAGAGAACCAGGAAGGATAATAGAAAAGTGAAAAGTATATAAATCACAAAGATCATTGTCCTCCTCTCAGACACAAATTTCTAAAGGACATATTCTGTTGGGGGCACCTTAGCGGTGTTTGGGGCACCTTAAAGGATATCGTACAGTACCTTCAGAAAGTATTCACACCCCTTGACTATTTTCACATTTTGTTGTGTTATGGCCTGAATTTAAAATGGATAAAATGTAGATTTTTTTTGGTCACTGATCTACACGTAATACCCCATAATGTGGGATTAATTTTTTTAGAATTTCCTTTTACAAAATAATTAAAAATGAAAAGCTGAAATGTCTTGAGTCAACAGGTATTCAATACTTTTCCTATGACACTCCAAATTGAGCTGAGGTGCATCCAATTTCCTTTGATCATCCTCAAGATGGATGTTCAACTTAATTGGATTCCACTATGGCCAATTCAATCAATCAATCAAAATGGTTTGTCGAAAGCATGTCTGGCAGAGAATGGCTGAATTGCACATGCATACATATTCATAATTTGCAATCAAAGATTGCTTACAAGATAAAAGTTTATAAAATACAATTAGTGCATTGACAAAAAAATGTTAAATTAAAAAACAAACATGGCACGTTTCAAACAGAGCTAATGGTGCTCAATTGATTGGAAATGATATTAGAAAGAAACACACCTTTCTATACAAGGTCCTGCAGTTGACAGTGCATGTCAGAGAAGAAACTACCATAAAGTCCAAGGAACTGTCCGTATAACTCTGAGATAGAATTGTGAGGAGGCGTATATCTGAGGAAGGGTATCAAGCAATTTCTAGAATGTTGAAAGTTCCGTCCGACCAAACTGAGCAACCGGGCAAGAAGCACCTTGGTCAAGGAAGGTGAACAATAACCCAATGACCACTGTGACAGAACGAGAGTTCCTTGGCTGAGATGGGAGAACCTGCTGGAAGGATAAGAGTCTGCAGCACTTCACAAATCTAGGCTTTATGGCTGGATTTGTGAAGCCAGACAAAGCCACTCCTGAGAAAAAGGCACATGACAGCATGCCTGGAATTTGCAAAAAGATACGTGAAAGACTCTGTGAGTGAGGCAACATATTCTGTGGTCTGATGAGACGACAATTGAACTCTTCGGCCTGAATGCAAAGCGCTATTTCTGGCGGAAACAGAGCACAGCTCATCACCCATCTGACACCATCCCTACTGTGAAACACGGTGGTGGCAGCATCATGCTGTGGGAATGCTTTTCAGTGGCAGGGACTGGGAGACTTGTAAGGACAGAGGGAACATTGAATGGAGCCAAGTACAGGCAAATCCCTGATTAGAACCTGCTTCAGAGAGCAAAAGACCAAAGGAGATTTTGGAGCTGTGAGGGCTGGTATAAATATCTTTTCTTTGTTTCCTTTTTCCTGTTTCCAGTGGGACGGGGCAAGATAAATTATACTTGATTTTTGCATTTATTGCTTGAAGGTAAGGCGTGTGTGTGTGTGTGTGTGTGTGTGTGTGTGTGTGTGTGTGTGTGTTTTTGTGTGTGTGTTTTTGTGTGTGTGTTTTTGTGTGTGTGTGTTTTTGTGTGTGTGTGTGTGTGTTTTTGTGTGTGTGTGTGTATTTTTGTGTGTACCCACAGCTCGCTTGTATTAACAGGAAATGAACGGAACTAAACACCTCTCAGTCTCATCCACAGATATTTCTCGTATTTCCTATTTTTCCAGGAGTCTGATTTTCATCCAGGAGCAAAACAATTATGGTTAATCATCTATGATTTGCCACTCGTTTAAATGCTGAAAATCATGTTTAAAAAGACTATTTGAGTTACACACTTCTCCCGAGCAGCGGCAGGTTAAAAGTGCCTTGATGAGCAGAAGCAAGTCCCTGAAAATTCACACACAGTACATGCGGGAAAGGCCTCGTTAGCATTCACACATTGTTCAAATCTGTTCATGTTTATAAATTGTTCCTTAGAGCAAAAAATATTTACTGTATAAATAAACAGCAGGGTGTCCACATTGATTGTGATGTTGCTTTACCTTTCCTTCTTTCAACAGAGCCAGTGGAGCTCCAAATGTCTGATCTGGACCAGAGCAGCTTGATAAGTCTTTGTAAGTGAAATGAAGGGAAATGGGACATGGAGGGTGAAGGGATTGAAAAGAATGATATTTAACGAGGAAATTCATTGTCCTTCTTTGGTTTTTCTCTTTTTCCATGATCTTTCAAAATTCCCACTTTCTTGACTTTAATTCGTTCCCTTTCCTTTGATTTTGTTTCCCTTTTTTATTCATTCTGATACACTTGTTTCTTTTCTCTCTTACTTGGTTTATATGTTCAACATAGTTAAAGCTTTCTTGTTTTTTGAAAGTTCACTTTTGAAAATTTTTCCACAAAATCATCAAGGACAAAATATAAAGAAATTTCAAAGAGATAATGCATCACCAAAACTAATTTCAAACAAAGAATGCATTTTCATCTGATCATGTGCTTGTGAGGATCAACATCTTTGGCCATTCGCAGTAAACAGGCAATCCTTACATCACTGCCTCATTTACACTTAATCAATTATTGCTTCAACCTTCGACAAACACTCCACTGGTTACAACAACACTTGATTACTCTTGTAGTGTAGCCACATACGGAGACTCTACAAATTAGCAGCCTGAATACAGTACATGATCATCAACAGTACATGATTTCAGTACCTGATCAGTTCTCAGTACATGATCATCAACTTTTTACAAACTGCAAGGACATCTCTAATAACAACATTATATAATTATCTACATTTGTGATTGGTCACTCGAAGTTGATAAAAAAGAAAAGTAGGAAAGACAACTGAATTTGCAATAAGTCCCTGAAATTACATCGGAGCTTACGACAGTGCATTCAGAAAGTATTCAGACCCCTTCACTTTTTTCACATTTTGTTATGTTGCAGCCTTATGCTGAAATCGTTTAAATTCATTTTTTCCCTCATCAATCTACACTAAATACCCCATAATGACAAAGAGAAAACAGGATTTTAGAAAGTTTTGCAAATTTATTCAAAAGGAAAAACTGAAATATCACATTGACGTAAGTATTCATACCCTTTGCTATGACACTTGAGATTTAGCTGAGGTGCCTCCCATTTGTCTTAATCATCTTTGAGATGTTTCTACACCTCGATTGGAGTCCACCTGTGGTAAATTCAATTGATTGGACATGATTTGGAAAGGCACACACCTGTGTGTGCTGAGGTCTCACAGCTGACAATGCATATGAGAGCAAACACCAAGCCATGAGGTCAGAGGAACTGCCTGCAGAGCTCAGAGACAGGATTGTGTCGAGGCACAGATCTGAGGAAGCCTACAAAAAAATTTCTGCATAATTGAAGGTTCCCAAGAGCACAGTGGCCTCCATAATTCTTAAATGAAAGAAGTTTGGAACAACCTGGACTCTTCCGAGAGCTGGCCGCCCGGCCAAACTGAGCAATCGGGGGAGAATGGCCTTGGTCAGAGAGGTGACTAAGAACCGGATGATCACTGGCTGAGCTCCGGAGATCCTGTGTGGAGACGGGAGAAACTTCTAGAAGGACAACCGTCACTGCTTTATGACAGAGTAGCCAGACGGAAGCCTCTCCTCAGTGAAAGACACATGAAAGCCCGCTTGGAGTTTGCAAAAAAGCACCTAAAGGATTCTCAGACTGTGAGAAACAAGATTCTGTGGGCTTTTTTTATTCGCTTGTTTCTGTTATTTTTTACAATGTGGAATAACACAATGGTTTGGTGCCCAATCTTGGAGCAAAAGTGTCAAGATACACTACCGGTCAAAAGTTTTAGAACACCTCAATTTTTCCAGTTTTTATTGAAATTTACGCAGTTTAATATCCAGTGAATAACCTGAAATGGTACAAAGGTAAGCAGTAAACTGCTCGAGGTTAAAAAAAAGTTTAGGTTAACAAAAACGGGAAAATAATGTAAATTGCGCAGTTTTATTGTCAAAAAAAAAAAAAGGCCTTCTTCAGGGAACAAGTAATGGGTTAACAACTTACAGCTGCTCTGCAGCAATGTAAGTAAATTAAGCCTTGAAAGTTGATGCAAACAATTCGTACAGGTGTCCCAACCTCTTGATTACAAGCTGATTACATGCTGATTACTTGATTACAAACCCCCTGTCTGTATAAAAGCAGTGTTGAAACAGACTGTTATTGTACCCTCCGAAGCATTATTTGGACAATATTGCACTGCAGGAAGTAGTATATTGGAAACTGGAGGAAACTGAGGGGAAGAGGTCTGGCAGACCCAAAGCCACAACAGAATCAGAAGACAAGTTTCTGAGAGTCAACAGCTTGCGTGATAGGCGGCTCACAGGACAACAGCTTCAAGCACAGCTTAACACTGGTCGAAGTAAGCAAGTCTCAGTTTCAACTGTGAAGAGAAGACTTCGAGCTGCAGGTTTGACAGGTCGAGTGGCAGTAAGAAAGCCATTGCTAAGATGGCTAAATAAGAAAAAGAGGCTTGCCTGGGCCACGAAGCACCGTCAGTGGACTACTGAAGACTGGACACACCTGCAGGTTGTCCAGGTGTGAAAGCCTAAACACACCTCCAGGCGACGTCAAAACTACTTTCGAGGAAAAGAACAAGAGGCCAGGCCTCAAATCATGGAATGGCCAGCACAGTCTCCAGACTTAAACCCCATCAAGCTGGTTTGGGATGAATTGGACAGAAGTGTGAAAGCAAAGCAACCTACAAGTGCAACTCATTTGTGGGAACTTCTGTAACAGTGTTGGGAAAAACTTCCCAAACAATATTTGATTTCCATTGGAGAAAGAATGCCACGAGTGTGTTCGGCGGTTATATTTGCAAAAGGTGGTTACTTTGCTGAGTCAAAAATTTAAATTAAATTTTGTTAAACAAAATGATTCTATGATTTTTTTTTTGTTATCTCCAGTTGTTTATTTGTTCTGTGCTTAATTTCAGAGTACATTGAGACATAAAACTGCGTAAATTTCAATAAAAACTGGAAAAATTGAGCTGTTCTAAAACTTTAGATTGGCAGTGTATCTTAATCAGCAATGTCAAACACTGTACATGTGTTCCTATATTGTTTTACGTAAGCCTGACTGTATCTTGCAGCTCTGTCTTATTGCTCGTTTCTCAAAGAGTAATGTCTTAATCCAGCCTCAGGCCACACAATGAACTGCACTTAGAAATGCCCAAAATAACTGTTGTGGTTTCCCTCCAACCAATAGGGTGAGAACAGAGGGGAGGGGTGGAGCCTTTCGAGAGGAATTTATGGATGGCTGGACGTGAAAGACACTCTCGTGGTTTTTACTGTTTTGCTTACTTGAAGTGTCAACAAAACTTATTAAACACTCGAACTGCAACTATCCTCGACAAACTACTATGAGAGTATGAAAACATACTCCAACTTTCGTTTTGTATCTGTGGGTGGGGCCAACATTTTTTTTTTATCCGCGTCATCCCGACGTGAGTACGTAGAGTCGAAAGTGCCAGCACACACTGATAATAGTTTTGTAAAATTAACATCATTGAAGAACTTTATCAAGACAAGATATAAGTATTTATCTGTAGTATCCAAATCCTGGTTCTGAGAAATCAGAAGACCTCAGTAATACTTGAGTAGATTCTGTCCAGACAAAAATAGTCACTATAAATCATCAGAAAGACGTTAGTCAAACACACTGCACACGTGACACGCTTTTTTATCTGAGCACGTGCACAGCAAGGTTCAGGTTTGATGGAGTATGGAAACTAGGATCTTTATATTTAAACTAGGGCTTGCCCGCACGTACGTGCTTGCCCGTACGTGCGTGCAAAAAAACATGCGTACAAACAACAACAACAAAAAAAAGACTTTGAAACCACGTGGCAGTAACGACCACAGAACCCCCCCCCCTCTATTTACATGAAATGGTTTGGTCCATTCGCAAAGCCCGTAACGACCACAGAACCCCCCCCTCTATTTACATGAAATGGTTTGGTCCATTCGCAAAGCCAAAGCGAACGGCTTGCGAGTACGGTGACCATACCTTGGGAAGCACTTGTCCGATTAATTTCAAACCTTGAAAAGGCACATCCTCGGGTCCCCAGCAATATACCTGGCAAGTTTCAAGTATATCGGACCAGTAGTTGTCGAGAAACAGCGGTCACAGACAAACACACACACACACACACACACACACACACACAGAGATTACTGGAATTATAGATAGACTAGGACGTGCCCGTGCCCGTGGGTGCCCGTTCCTTGCCAAAATAAAAATAAAAAATGTCTTCGCCCATGCATGCATGGGCGTGCCCATGGGCCCATGGGCGTGCCCGTAAGTGCGTGATGTGACCGTACAATGAATGTATCGTCCCGACGCCGCAGCTCGGATGGCGCTGCAGTTAATCGGGCCTGTATCGGCAGAGTTATTATAAACGTGTACTACAATCGATCGTACCTTACAGCGTCTGCTCGCCACGTTCAGCATCAGTACGTCGTCACTATGACTATCCGTAAGTCCGGAAGTGACGTCCTCATTTGACTGTCCGGAAGGTCGCATATCGCAGTTACGATGAATCGCAAATTAGTTTTAATTAGTTTTAAAACATAGTTTAACGCCAACATAGCGCCAACATAGTTTGCCAACGTGAAATAAATGAATACGCTCTCAAATGTGCCGTCCGAGGCAGAGTCTGTTCGCCACGTTCGGCACACGTGATAGCTCGCTGCTCTCTGATTGGTTGAATCGTTTTTTGGACATAGCTCGGTAACTACTTCTCCGATTAATATGAAACCTTGAAAAGGCACATCCTCAGGTCCCCAGCAATATACCTGGCAAGTTTCAAGTATATCGGACCCGTGGTTGTCGAGAAACAGCGGTCACAGACACACATACACACACACATACACACACACATACACACACACATACACACACACATACACACACACATACACACAGAGATTACTGGAATTATAGATAGATATCGATTAGTTGGGGTATGCTAAAAAAAAAAAAAAATTAAGGGTATGCTAAAAAATTAGCATACCCCTGGTAGAGTGCATACCCCTGGTAGAGGGCATACCCCTGGTAGATTCCATACCATCTGGTAGAGTGCATACCCCTGGTAGAGTGCATACCCCAGGTAGACGGGATACCCCTGCTAGATTGCACACCTCTGGTAGAGTGCATACATCTGGTAGAGGACATACCCCTGGTAGATTCCATACCTCTGGTAGAGTGCATACCCCTGGTAGAGTGCATACCCCAGGTAGACGGGATACCCCTGCTAGATTGCACAACTCTGGTAGAGTGCATACATCTGGTAGAGGACATACCCCTGGTAGAGTGCATACCCCTGGTAGAGTGCATACCCCTGGTAGAGTGCATACCCCTGGTAGAGTGCATACATCTGGTAGGGTGCATACCCCTGGTAGGGTGCATACACCTGGTAGGGTGCACACACCTGGTAGAGTGCATACCCCTGGTAGAGTGCATACCCCTGGTAGAGGGGATACCCCAGCTAGATTGCATACCTCTGGTAGAGTGCATACATCTAGTAGAGTGCATACCCCTGTGAGGGTGCATACCCCTGGTAGAGTGCATACCCCTGGTAGAGTGCATACCCCTGGTAGAGTGCATACCCCCTGGCAGAATGCATACCCCTGGTAGAGTGCATACCCCTGGCAGAATGCATACCCCTGGCAGAATGCATACCCCTGGCAGAATGCATACCCCTGGCAGAATGCATACCAGGCTGATTAATTCCATTTTTATCCCACTGATCAGATCCGGATTCGAACCTTCACCAAAACCGAATCACCTCTTCCTTGTCACACACCCAACTTATCCACCAAGTTTCGTCCGAATCTGTCCATAACTTTTTGAGACATCGTGCTGTATATCATTGTTCGCCCGATCATTCAATGGTGAGGTTGGTGTTGGCTTCACGGTTCAGGTGGCTGGCTTTAAATGATCGGGTCCTGAGTTTGAGCCCCTGCCATGATGTTGAACACCAGGTGGGCTGACACAGCCTGTCATCCTTTTAAGGTGGGCAAAATGAGTACCTGCCGACTGGTAATGGGGGCATTGCATCAGTGCACGTCCTGTCTCCAGAAAATGATGCAGCCAAACAGCCACAGGCTGCATCTGAACCACCACCAATCAATGAAGAAGAATCCCGAAAATAATTCTCGTATCCGGATCCGGATCTTCACCAAAATCGAATCATTTATTTCTTGTTAACTACCCCACCGGTACACCGAATTTCGTCCGAATCCGTCCATACCTTTCTGAGATATCCTGCACACAAACAGACAGGGGTGAAAACATAACCTCGGTCCACCTTCGTTGGTTGGAGGTAACAATAAAATTCCTTTCACGCCATTTCATTGGCTAAGGAGTGCAGTACTGACCAGGTCGCCACTCCGACGCAGGATACTCGAATGGTTTATTACTCCCAGTAAGCTGGTACTCACCTGGTCCACCTCGGAAGGATGACAGGTTGAATCAGCCCACCTGGACCCGGTTGCTCGAAGCTCCAGTGGATAAATATATGAGATCCTTCCAGCAACAGGGCCCAGGTGTTATTTTAACGGTACGACAGGTGCTCAATGTCAGGACCTTAAGATGTTAAACCCGCCACCTTGACCGTTAAGGTAACACCAGGTTTATGTTACCGCATAACCCATTCACAAGATGTTACAATTTCCATGAAACGTCATTATTTTTATTTTAAAAGAAAATCGAACGAAGGCGAAAATTAAATAGCCGGATGTGCGGGGGAGGGTTTTGTTATATGGGA
>NW_027616361.1:67500-95000 GCF_964187855.1 Myxine glutinosa | reverse complement strand
TCCTTATGGAACACACCAAGCTAGCTGCTTCCTTATGGAACACACCAAGCTAGCTGCTTCCTTATGGAACACACCAAGCTAGCTGCTTCCTTATGGAACATACCAAGCTAGCTGCTTGCTTATGGAACACACCAAGCTAGCTGCTTGCTTGTGGAACACACCAAGCTAGCTGCTTCCTTATGGAACACACCAAGCTAGCTGCTTCCTTATGGAACACACCAAGCTAGCTGCTTCCTTATGGAACACACCAAGCTAGCTGCTTCCTTATGGAACACACCAAGCTCGCTGCTTCCTTATGGAACACACCAAGCTAGCTGCTTCCTTATGGAACATACCAAGCTAGCTGCTTGCTTATGGAACACACCAAGCTAGCTGCTTCCTTATGGAACACACCAAGCTAGCTGCTTCCTTATGGAACACACCAAGCTAGCTGCTTCCTTATGGAACACACCAAGCTAGCTGCTTCCTTATGGAACACACCAAGCTAGCTGCTTCCTTATGGAACACACCAAGCTAGCTGCTTCCTTATGGAACATACCAAGCCAGCTGCTTGCTTATGGAACACACCAAGCTAGCTGCTTCCTTATGGAACACACCAAGCTAGCTGCTTCCTTATGGAACACACCAAGCTAGCTGCTTCCTTATGGAACACACCAAGCTAGCTGCTTCCTTATGGAACACACCAAGCTAGCTGCTTCCTTATGGAACACACCAAGCTAGCTGCTTCCTTATGGAACACATCAAGCTAGCTGCTTCCTTATGGAACACACCAAGCTAGCTGCTTCCTTATGGAACACACCAAGCTAGCTGCTTCCTTATGGAACACACCAAGCTAGCTGCTTGCTTATGGAACACACTATGCTGGCTGCTTGCTTATGGAACACACCACGCTAGCTGCTTGCTTATGGAACACACCAAGCTAGCTGCTTGCTTATGGAACACACTATGCTGGCTGCTTGCTTATGGAACACACCAAGCTAGCTGCTTGCTTATGGAACACACCAAGCTAGCTGCTTGCTTATGGAACACACCAAGCTAGCTGCTTGCTTATGGAACACACTATGCTGGCTGCTTGCTTATGGAACACACCAAGCTAGCTGCTTCCTTATGGAACACACCAAACTAGCTGCTTGCTTATGGAACACACTATGCTGGCTGACGTCGCACAGTCGTGCAGTCACGCCCATTGGTGACCTCACAATGAAGGGTTCTGTTGGCTGTCGGTTCGAATAGTCGCATTGAAATGGACTTTCATTTCGACGAAGTTTCGTTCGCTCGTCGATGATGAGCGGTCGTCATTTCTTTGCGGATATTTGCCATCACAATTATTGTGTTATCCCGTCATTTCTAAAAATATTCTCAGCATGGTGACCAGGCATTTCCGAGCAGGTCGAAGCCTCTGGCCGATGTAACGAATGTCTTCAGGACCGTCTATATATTATGTACGCATTTCTGCTAAATTGGACCAATCATGAGGTTGGGCAGGCCTGGGAGGATTGTTGGTTCGTTATTATTGCCAAATGATGTTACTCTTATTATTCGTGTTCATGTTATTAGTATTAATTGTTATATACTTTGTTACAATGTTATCGTTGTGTCTCTTGTTCATTTGGAAAGCCATGCCATGGAAGGACCTATTCAGCTTCTCTCAACACACCTAAGGATGGTGTCTGTCAAAAACATTGAAAGCCTAACGAACTGTGGAGGTCACAACGATCATTCGGTTGTATCACAATCCACATCAGAACGCTCAAGCAAAAATACACAAAGAACATGGCGCACGCACGCACACACACACACACACACACACACACACACACACACACACACACACACACACACACACACGTGGATATATCGCGACCTGGCAGGAATCCGTTGCACCCCTGCAAGCCGCATGTGTAGATAACAACCAACGTAGCAAACATTGACAGACACGGACACACACAAACAGGCCCATTCGGTTCAGAGTAACTCAGCTCCAGCGAGGTGGAAACGAGCAGCTGTGCATGTCCCCGTGCACATGGAAGGTTGTCGAACCGCACCTTCAATCCAGTTAAAACATACACGTAAAGCGCGGTGCTACGCGCGCTTACTTGCTACCAAGGAGGAAGCGAACATCACGGTTAAACAAAAGAGTCTTTATTCTCAAGAGGTCACTGTAGCACTGGCGCGCTCCGGGCTGCGTGCCCAGTGTATATCCTGAGGCCACGCCAACCCCTCGGGCGTGGCCGCCGCCCACTTGGTGCACGGAATGATGTCACCACGCCAGTGGGCTTTCGTGTCCGCCACACGCGCCCCCCCAGAATTCCCGCGCACCTGGAGGGCCAGTTTGCGGGGCAAACGGATGACCCGGCCGAAGCGCCACACACGCAAATCTTCCCACTCGTTCAAAGCTCACGTGTTGAAGTAGTACCAGGTAACCGAGGTTGAAGTGCAGTATGAAACAGCAAAGCGAAGCAACGAGAAAGAAACACGTGCTCGCCATCTTGAAGCAATGTTTCAAATGCGATAAGGAACTGTCGTTCTGTGACGTCGCACAGTCGTGCAGTCACGCCCATTGGTGACCTCACAATGAAGGGTTCTGTTGGCTGTCGGTTCTTATCGTCGCATTGAAATGGAATTTCATTTCGACAAAGTTTCGTTCGCTCGTCGCTGATGAGCGGTCGTCATTTCTTTGCGTATATTTGCCATCACAATTACTGTGTTATCCCGTCATTTTAAAAAATATTCTCAGCATGGTGACCAGGCATTTCCGAGCAGGTCTAAGCCTCTGGCCGATGTAACGAATGTCTTCAGGACCGTCTATATATTATGTACGCACTTCTGCTAAATTGGACCAATCATGAGGTTGGGCAGGCCTGGGAGGATTGTTGGTTCGTTATTATTTGCCAAATGATGTTACTCTTATTATTCGTGTTAATGTTATTAGTATTGATTGTTATATACTTTGATACAATGTTATCGTTGTGTCTCTTGTTCATTTGGAAAGCCATGCCATGGAAGGACCTATTCAGCTTCTCTCTACACACATGAGAATGGTGCCTGTCAAAAACATTGAAAGCCTAACGAACTGAGGAGGTCACAACGATCATTCGGTTGTATCACATTCCACATCAGAACGCTCAAGCATAAGTACACAAAGAACATGGCGCGCGCACGCACACGCACATACACACACGTGGATATATCGAGACCTGGCAGGAATGCTTTGCACCTCTGCAAGCCGCATGTGTAGATAACAACCAACGTCGCACACATTGACACACACGGACACACACAAACAGGCCCATTCGGGTCAGAGTAACTCCGCTCCAGCGAGGTGGAAACGAGCAGCTGTGCATTTCCCCATGCACATGGAAGGTTGTCGAACCGCACCTTCAAACCAGTTAAAACGTACACGCAAATCTTCCCACTCGTTCAAAGCTCACGTGTTGAAGTAGTACCAGGTAACCGAGGTTGAAGTGCAGCATGAAACAGCGAAGCGAAGCAACGAGAAAGAAACACGTGCTCGCCATCTTGAAGCAATGTTTCAAATGCGATAAGGAACTTTCGTTCTGTGACGTCACACAGTCGTGCAGTCACGCCCATTGGTGACCTCACAATGAAGGATTCTGTTGGCTGTCGGTTCAAATAGTCGCATTGAAATGGAATTTCATTTCGACTAAGTTTCGTTAGCTCGTCGATGATGAGCAGTCGTCATTTCTTTGCGTATATTTGCCATCACAATTACTGTGTTAACGTGTTATTCCGTCATTTTAAAAATATTCTCAGCATGGTGACCAGGCATTTCCGAGCAGGTCTAACCCTCTGGCCGATGTAACGAATGTCTTCAGGACCGTCTATATATTATGTACGCATTTCTGCTAAATTGGACCAATCATGAGGTTGGGCAGGCCTGGGAGGATTGTTGGTTCGTTATTATTGCCAAATGATGTTACTCTTATTATTGGTGTTAATGTCATTAGTATTAATTGTTATATACTTTGTTACAATGTTATCGTTGTGTCTCTTGTTCATTTGGAAAGCCATGCCATGGAAGGACCTATTCAGCTTCTCTCTATACACCTGAGGATGGTGTCTGTCAAAAACATTGAAAGCCTAACGAACTGAGGAGGTCACAACGATCATTCGGTTGTATCACATTCCACATCAGAACGCTCGAGCATAAGTACACAAAGAACATGGCGCACGCACGCACACACGCACACACACACACACACACACACACACACACACACACACACACACACACACACACACACACACACACGTGGATATATCGCGACCTGGCAGGAATCCGTTGCACCTCTGCAAGCTGCATGTGTAGATAACAACCAACGTCGCACACATTGACACACACGGACACACACAAACAGGCCCATTCGGTTCAGAGTAACTCAGCTCCAGCGAGGTGGAAACGAGCAGCTGTGCATGTCCCCGTGCACATGGAAGGTTGTCAAACCGCACCTTCAAACCAGGTAAAACAATACGCAAATCTTCCCACTCGTTCAAAGCTCACCAGTTGAAGTAGTACCAGGTAACCGAGGTTGAAGTGCAGTATGAAACAGCGAAGCGAAGCAACGAGAAAGAAACACGTGCTCGCACCCTTGAAGCAATGTTTCAAATGCGATAAGGAACAGTCGTTCTGTGATGTCACACAGTCGTGCAGTCACGCCCATTGGTGACCTCACAATGAAGGGTTCTGTTGGCTGTCGGTTCTTATAGTCGCATTGAAATGCAATTTCATTTCGACGAAGTTTCGTTCGCGCGTCGATGATGAGCGGTTGTCATTTCTTTGCGTATATTTGCCATCACAATTACTGTGTTATCGTGTTATTCCGCCATTTTTAAAATATTCTCAGCATGGTGACCAGGCATTTCCGAGCCGGTCTAACCCTCTGGCCGATGGAACGAATGTCTTCAGGACCGTCTATATATTATGTACGCATTTCTGCTAAATTGGACCAATCATGAGGTTGGGCAGGCCTGGGAGGATTGTTGGTTCGTTATTATTGCCAAATGATGTTACTCTTATTATTAGTGTTCATGTTATTAGTATTAATTGTTATATACTTTGTTACAATGTTATCGTTGTGTCTCTTGTTCATTTGGAAAGCCATGCCATGGAAGGACCTATTCAGCTTCTCTCTGCACACCTGAGGATGGTGTCTGTAAAAAACATTGAAAGCCAAACGAACTGAGGAGGTCACAACGATCATTCGGTTGTATCACATTCCACATCAGAACGCTCGAGCATAATTACACAAAGAAAATGGCGCACGCACACACACACACACACACACACACACACACACACACACACACACACACACACACACACACACACACACGTGGATATATCGCGACCTGGCAGGAATCCGTTGCACATCTGCAAGCCGCATGTGTAGATAACAACCAACGTCGCACACATTGACACACACGGACACACACAAACAGGCCCATTCGGTTCAGAGTAACTCCGCTCCAGCGAGGTGGAAACGAGCAGCTGTGCATGTCCCCGTGCACATGGAAGGTTGTCGAACCGCACCTTCAAACCAGGTAAAACGTACACGCAAATCTTCCCACTCGACCGAAGCTCACCTGTTGAAGTAGTACCAGGTAACCGAGGTTGAAGTACAGTATGAAACAGCGAAGCGAAGCAACGAGAAAGAAACACGTGCTCGCCATCTTGAAGCAATGTTTCAAATGCGATAAGGAACTGTCGTTCTGTGACGTCACACAGTCGTGCAGTCACGCCCATTGGTGACCTCACAATGAAGGGTTCTGTTGGCTGTCGGTTCTCATAGTCGCATTGAAATGTAATTTCATTTCGACGAAGTTTCGTTCGCTCGTCGATGATGAGCTGTCATTTCTTTGCGTATATTTGCCATCACAATTACTGTGTTATCGTGTTATTCCGTCATTTTAAAAATATTCTCAGCATGGTGACCAGGCATTTCCGAGCAGGCAAACCTCTGGCCGATGTAACGAATGTCTTCAGGACCGTCTATATATTATGTACGCATTTCTGATAAATTGGACCAATCATGAAGTTGGGCAGGCCTGGGAGGATTGTTGGGTCGTTATTATTGCCAAATGATGTTACTCTTATTATTGGTGTTAATGTTATTAGTATTAATTGTTATATACTTTGTTACAATGTTATCGTTGTGTCTCTTGTTCATTTGGAAAGCCATGCCATGGAAGGACCTATGTAGCTTCTCTCTTCACACCTGAGGATGGTGTCTGTCAAAAACATTGAAAGCCTAACGAACTGAGGAGGTCACAACGATCATTCGGTTGTATCACATTCCACATCAGAACGCTCGAGCATAATTACACAAAGAAAATGGCGCACGCACACACACACACACACACACACACACACACACACACACACACACACACACACGTGGATATATCGCGACCTGGCAGGAATCCGTTGCACATCTGCAAGCCGCATGTGTAGATAACAACCAACGTCGCACACATTGACACACACGGACACACACAAACAGGCCCATTCGGTTCAGAGTAACTCCGCTCCAGCGAGGTGGAAACGAGCAGCTGTGCATGTCCCCGTGCACATGGAAGGTTGTCGAACCGCACCTTCAAACCAGGTA
This sequence comes from Myxine glutinosa, assembly GCF_964187855.1. Taxonomy (NCBI): domain Eukaryota; kingdom Metazoa; phylum Chordata; class Myxini; order Myxiniformes; family Myxinidae; genus Myxine; species Myxine glutinosa. The sequence continues at coordinate 88,374 of NW_027616361.1, read as the reverse complement.
AAACGTACACGCAAATCTTCCCACTCGATCGAAGCTCACCTGTTGAAGTAGTACCAGGTAACCGAGGTTGAAGTACAGGATGAAACAGCGAAGCGAAGCAACGAGAAAGAAACACGTGCTCGCCATCTTGAAGCAATGTTTCAAATGCGATAAGGAACTGTCGTTCTGTGACGTCGCACAGTCGTGCAGTCACGCCCATTGGTGACCTCACAATGAAGGGTTCTGTTGGCTGTCGGTTCGAATAGTCGCATTGAAATGGACTTTCATTTCGACGAAGTTTCGTTCGCTCGTCGATGATGAGCGGTCGTCATTTCTTTGCGTATATTTGCCATCACAATTATTGTGTTATCCCGTCATTTCTAAAAATATTCTCAGCATGGTGACCAGGCATTTCCGAGCAGGTCGAAGCCTCTGGCCGATGTAACGAATGTCTTCAGGACCGTCTATATATTATGTACGCATTTCTGCTAAACTGCACCAATCATGAGGTTGGGCAGGCCTGGGAGGATTTTTGGTTCGTTATTATTGCCAAATGATGTTGCTCTTATTATTGGTGTTAATGTTATTAGTATTAATTGTTATATACTTTGTTACAATGTTATCGTTGTGTCTCTTGTTCATTTGGAAAGCCATGCCGTGGAAGGACCTATTCAGCTTCTCTCTCCACACCTGAGGATGGTGTCTGTCAAAAACATTGAAAGCCGAACGAACTGAGGAGGTCACAACAATCATTCGGTTGTATCACATTCCACATCAGAACGCTCAAGCATAAGTACACAAAGAACATGGCGCACGCACGCGCGCACACACACACACACACACACACACACACACACACACACACACACACACACACACACACACACACACACACACACACACACACACGTGGATATATCGCGACCTGGCAGGAATCCGTTGCACCCCTGCAAGCCGCATATGTAGATAACAACCAACGTAGCAAACATTGACAGACACGGACACACACAAACAGGCCCATTCGGTTCAGAGTAACTCAGCTCCAGCGAGGTGGAAACGAGCAGCTGTGCATGTCCCCGTGCACATGGAAGTTTGTCGAACCGCACCTTCAAACCAGTTAAAACGTACACGCAAATCTTCACACTCGTGCAAAGCTCACCTGTTGAAGTAGTACCAGGTAACCGAGGTTGAAGTACAGTATGAAACAGCGAAGCGAAGCAACGAGAAAGAAACACGTGCTCGCCATCTTGAAGCAATGTTTAAAATGCGATCAGGAACTGTCGTTCTGTGACGTCACACAGTCGTGCAGTCACGCCCATTGGTGACCTCACAATGAAGGGTTCTGTTGGCTGTCGGTTCTCATAGTCGCATTGAAATGGAATTTCATTTCGACGAAGTTTCGTTCGCTCGTCGATGATGAGCGGTCGTCATTTCTTTGCGTATATTTGCCATCACAATTACTGTGTTATCGTGTTGTTCCGTCATTTTTTAAATATTCTCAGCATGGTGACCAGGCATTTCCGAGCAGGCCTAACCCTCTGGCCGATGTAACGAATGTCTTCAGGACCGTCTATATATTATGTACGCATTTCTGCTAAATTGCACCAATCATGAGGTTGGGCAGGCCTGGGAGGATTGTTGGTTCGTTATTATTGCCAAATGATTTTACTCTTATTATTGGTGTTAATGTTATTAGTATTAATTGTTATATACTTTGTTACAATGTTATCGTTGTGTCTCTTGTTCATTTGGAAAGCCATGCCATGGAAGGACCTATTCAGCTTCTCTCTGCACACCTGAGGATGATGTCTGTCAAAAACATTGAAAGCCTAACGAACTGAGGAGGTCACAACGATCATTCGGTTGTATCACATTCCACATCAGAACGCTCAATCAAAAGTACACAAAGAACATGGCGCACACACACACACACACACACACACACACACACACACACACACACACACACACACACACACGTGGATATATCGCGACTTGGCAGGAATCCGATGCACCTCTGCAAGCCGCATGTGTAGATAACAACCAACGTCGCACACATTGACACACACGGACACACACAAACAGGCCCATTCGGTTCAGAGTAACTCAGCTCCAGCGAGGTGGAAACGAGCAGCTGTGCATGTCCCCGTGCACATGGAAGGTTGTCGAACCGCACCTTCAAACCAGTTAAAACATACACGTAAAGCGCGGTGCTACGCGCGCTTACTTGCTACCAAGGAGGAAGCGGACAACGCGGTTAAACAAAAGAGTCTTTATTCTCAAGAGGTCACTGTAGCACTGGCGCGCTCCGGGCTGCGTGCCCAGTGTATATCCTGAGGCCACGCCTACCGCTCGGGCGTGGCCGCCGCCCACTTGTTGCGCGGAATGATGTCACCACGCCAGTGGGCTTTCGTGTCCGCCACACGCGCCCCCCCAGAATTCCCGCGCACCTGGAGGGCCAGTTTGCGGGGCAAACGGATGACCCGGCCGAAGCGCCACACACGCAAATCTTCCCACTTGTTCAAAGCTCACGTGTTGAAGTAGTACCAGGTAACCGAGGTTGAAGTGCAGTATGAAACAGCGAAGCGAAGCAACGAGAAAGAAACACGTGCTCGCCATCTTGAAGCAATGTTTCAAATGCGATAAGGAACTGTCGTTCTGTGACGTCACACAGTCGTGCAGTCACGCCCATTGGTGACCTCACAATGAAGGGTTCTGTTGGCTGTCGGTTCTTATAGTCGCATTGAAATGGAATTTCATTTCGACGAAGTTTCGTTCGCTCGTCGATGATGAGCGGTCGTCATTTCTTTGCGTATATTTGCCATCACAATTACTGTGTTATCCCGTCATTTTTAAAATATTCTCAGCATGGTGACCAGGCATTTCCGAGCAGGCTAACCCTCTGGCCGATGTAACGAATGTCTTCAGGACCGTCTATATATTATGTACGCATTTCTGCTAAATTGCACCAATGATGAGGTTGGGCAGGCCTGGGAGGATTTTTGGTTCGTTATTATTGCCAAATGATGTTGCTCTTATTATTGGTGTTAATGTTATTAGTATTAATTGTTATATACTTTGTTACAATGTTATCGTTGTGTCTCTTGTTCATTTGGAAAGCCATGCCGTGGAAGGACCTATTCAGCTTCTCTCTCCACACCTGAGGATGGTGTCTGTCAAAAACATTGAAAGCCGAACGAACTGAGGAGGTCACAACGATCATTCGGTTTTATCACATTCCACATCAGAACGCTCAAGCATAAGTACACAAAGAACATGGCGCACGCACGCGCGCACACACACACACACACACACACACACACACACACACACACACACACACACACACACACACACACACACACTCACACACGTGGATATATCGCGACCTGGCAGGAATCCGTTGCACCTCTGCAAGCCGCATGTGTAGATAACAACCAACGTAGCAAACATTGACAGACACGGACACACACAAACAGGCCCATTCGGTTCAGAGTAACTCAGCTCCAGCGAGGTGGAAACGAGCAGCTGTGCATGTCCCCGTGCACATGGAAGGTTGTCGAACCGCACCTTCAAACCAGTTAAAACGTACACGCAAATCTTCCCACTCGTGCAAAGCTCACCTGTTGAAGTAGTACCAGGTAACCGAGGTTGAAGTACAGGATGAAACAGCGAAGCGAAGCAACGAGAAAGAAACACGTGCTCGCCATCTTGAAGCAATGTTTCAAATGCGATAAGGAACTGTCGTTCTGTGACGTCACACAATCGTGCAGTCACGCCCATTGGTGACCTCACAATGAAGGGTTCTGTTGGCTGTCGGTTCTCATAGTCGCATTGAAATGGAATTTCATTTCGACGAAGTTTCGTTCGCTCGTCGATGATGAGCTGTCGTCATTTCTTTGCGTATATTTGCCATCACAATTACTGTGTTATCGTGTTATTCCGTCATTTTAAAAATATTCTCAGCATGGTGACCAGGCATTTCCGAGCAGGCAAACCTCTGGCCGATGTCACGAATGTCTTCAGGACCGTCTATATATTATGTACGCATTTCTGATAAATTGGACCAATCATGAAGTTGGGCAGGCCTGGGAGGATTGTTGGGTCGTTATTATTGCCAAATGATGTTACTCTTATTATTGGTGTTAATGTTATTAGTATTAATTGTTATATACTTTGTTACAATGTTATCGTTGTGTCTCTTGTTCATTTGGAAAGCCATGCCATGGAAGGACCTATTCAGCTTCTCTCTTCACACCTGAGGATGGTGTCTGTCAAAAACATTGAAAGCCTAACGAACTGAGGAGGTCACAACGATCATTCGGTTGTATCACATTCCACATCAGAACGCTCGAGCATAATTACACAAAGAAAACGGCGCACGCACACACACACACACACACACACACACACACACACACACACACACACACACACGTGGATATATCGCGACCTGGCAGGAATCCGTTGCACATCTGCAAGCCGCATGTGTAGATAACAACCAACGTCGCACACATTGACACACACGGACACACACAAACAGGCCCATTCGGTTCAGAGTAACTCCGCTCCAGCGAGGTGGAAACGAGCAGCTGTGCATGTCCCCGTGCACATGGAAGGTTGTCGAACCGCACCTTCAAACCAGGTAAAACGTACACGCAAATCTTCCCACTCGATCGAAGCTCACCTGTTGAAGTAGTACCAGGTAACCGAGGTTGAAGTACAGGATGAAACAGCGAAGCGAAGCAACGAGAAAGAAACACGTGCTCGCCATCTTGAAGCAATGTTTCAAATGCGATAAGGAACTGTCGTTCTGTGACGTCGCACAGTCGTGCAGTCACGCCCATTGGTGACCTCACAATGAAGGGTTATGTTGGCTGTCGGTTCGAATAGTCGCATTGAAATGGACTTTCATTTCGAGGAAGTTTCGTTCGCTCGTCGATGATGAGCGGTCGTCATTTCTTTGCGTATATTTGCCATCACAATTATTGTGTTATCCCGTCATTTCTAAAAATATTCTCAGCATGGTGACCAGGCATTTCCGAGCAGGTCGAAGCCTCTGGCCGATGTAACGAATGTCTTCAGGACCGTCTATATATTATGTACGCATTTCTGCTAAATTGGACCAATCATGAGGTTGGGCAGGCCTGGGAGAATTGTTGGTTCGTTATTATTGCCAAATGATGTTACTCTTATTATTCGTGTTGATGTTATTAGTATTAATTGTTATATACTTTGATACAATGTTATCGTTGTGTCTCTTGTTCATTTGGAAAGCCATGCCATGGAAGGACCTATTCAGCTTCTCTCAACACACCTAAGGATGGTGTCTGTCAAAAACATTGAAAGCCTAACGAACTGTGGAGGTCACAACGATCATTCGGTTGTATCACAATCCACATCAGAACGCTCAAGCAAAAATACACAAAGAACATGGCGCACGCACGCACACACACACACACACACACACACACACACACACACACACACACACACACACACACACACACACACACACACACACACACACACACACACACGTGGATATATCGCGACCTGGCAGGAATCCGTTGCACATCTGCAAGCCGCATGTGTAGATAACAACCAACGTCGCACACATTGACACACACGGACACACACAAACAGGCCCATTCGGGTCAGAGTAACTCCGCTCCAGCGAGGTGGAAACGAGCAGCTGTGCATGTCCCCGTGCACATGGAAGGTTGTCGAACCGCACCTTCAAACCAGGTAAAACGTACACGCAAATCTTCCCACTCGTTCAAAGCTCACCTATTGAAGTAGTACCAGGTAACCGAGGTTGAAGTGCAGTATGAAACAGCGAAGCGAAGCAACGAGAAAGAAACACGTGCTCGCCATCTTGAAGAAATGTTTCAAATGCGATAAGGAACTGTCGTTCTGTGACGTCACACAGTCGTGCAGTCAGGCCCATTGGTGACCTCACAATGAAGGGTTCTGTTGTCTGTCGGTTCGAATAGTCGCATTGAAATGGACTTTCATTTCGACGAAGTTTCGTTCGCCTGTCGATGATGAGCGGTCGTCATTTCTTTGCGTATATTTGCCATCACAATTACTGTGTTATCGTGTTATTCCGGCATTTTTAAAATATTCTCAGCATGGTGACCAGGCATTTCCGAGCCGGTCTAACCCTATGGCCGATGTAACGAATGTCTTCAGGACCGTCTATATATTATGTACGCATTTCTGCTAAATTGGACCAATCATGAGGTTGGGCAGGCCTGGGAGGATTTTTGGTTCGTTAATATTGCCAAATGATGTTACTCTTATTATTGGTGTTAATGTTATTAGTATTAATTGTTATATACTTTGTTACAATGTTATCGTTGTGTCTCTTGTTCATTTGGAAAGCCATGCCGTGGAAGGACCTATTCAGCTTCTCTCTCCACACCTGAGGATGGTGTCTGTCAAAAACATTGAAAGCCGAACGAACTGAGGAGGTCACAACGATCATTCGGTTGTATCACATTCCACATCAGAACGCTCAAGCATAAGTACACAAAGAACATGGCGCGCGCACGCACACGCACATACACACACGTGGATATATCGAGACCTGGCAGGAATGCTTTGCACCTCTGCAAGCCGCATGTGTAGATAACAACCAACGTCGCACACATTGACACACACGGACACACACAAACAGGCCCATTCGGTTCAGAGTAACTCAGCTCCAGCGAGGTGGAAACGAGCAGCTGTGCATTTCCCCATGCACATGGAAGGTTGTCGAACCGCACCTTCAAACCAGTTAAAACGTACACGCAAATCTTCCCACTCGTTCAAAGCTCACGTGTTGAAGTAGTACCAGGTAACCGAGGTTGAAGTGCAGCATGAAACAGCGAAGCGAAGCAACGAGAAAGAAACACGTGCTCGCCATCTTGAAGCAATGTTTCAAATGCGATAAGGAACTTTCGTTCTGTGACGTCACACAGTCGTGCAGTCACGCCCATTGGTGACCTCACAATGAAGGATTCTGTTGGCTGTCGGTTCAAATAGTCGCATTGAAATGGAATTTCATTTCGACTAAGTTTCGTTAGCTCGTCGATGATGAGCAGTCGTCATTTCTTTGCGTATATTTGCCATCACAATTACTGTGTTAACGTGTTATTCCGTCATTTTAAAAATATTCTCAGCATGGTGACCAGGCATTTCCGAGCAGGTCTAACCCTCTGGCCGATGTAACGAATGTCTTCAGGACCGTCTATATATTATGTACGCATTTCTGCTAAATTGGACCAATCATGAGGTTGGGCAGGCCTGTGAGGATTGTTGGTTCGTTATTATTGCCAAATGATGTTACTCTTATTATTGGTGTTAATGTCATTAGTATTAATTGTTATATACTTTGTTACAATGTTATCGTTGTGTCTCTTGTTCATTTGGAAAGCCATGCCATGGAAGGACCTATTCAGCTTCTCTCTATACACCTGAGGATGGTGTCTGTCAAAAACATTGAAAGCCTAACGAACTGAGGAGGTCACAACGATCATTCGGTTGTATCACATTCCACATCAGAACGCTCGAGCATAAGTACACAAAGAACATGGCGCACGCACGCACACACACACACACACACACACACACACACACACACACACACACACGTGGATATATCGCGACCTGGCAGGAATCCGTTGCACCTCTGCAAGCTGCATGTGTAGATAACAACCAACGTCGCACACATTGACACACACGGACACACACAAACAGGCCCATTCGGTTCAGAGTAACTCAGCTCCAGCGAGGTGGAAACGAGCAGCTGTGCATGTCCCCGTGCACATGGAAGGTTGTCAAACCGCACCTTCAAACCAGGTAAAACGTACACGCAAATCTTCCCACTCGTTCAAAGCTCACCAGTTGAAGTAGTACCAGGTAACCGAGGTTGAAGTGCAGTATGAAACAGCGAAGCGAAGCAACGAGAAAGAAACACGTGCTCGCACCCTTGAAGCAATGTTTCAAATGCGATAAGGAACAGTCGTTCTGTGATGTCACACAGTCGTGCAGTCACGCCCATTGGTGACCTCACAATGAAGGGTTCTGTTGGCTGTCGGTTCTTATAGTCGCATTGAAATGCAATTTCATTTCGACGAAGTTTCGTTCGCGCGTCGATGATGAGCGGTTGTCATTTCTTTGCGTATATTTGCCATCACAATTACTGTGTTATCGTGTTATTCCGCCATTTTTAAAATATTCTCAGCATGGTGACCAGGCATTTCCGAGCCGGTCTAACCCTCTGGCCGATGGAACGAATGTCTTCAGGACCGTCTATATATTATGTACGCATTTCTGCTAAATTGGACCAATCATGAGGTTGGGCAGGCCTGGGAGGATTGTTGGTTCGTTATTATTGCCAAATGATGTTACTCTTATTATTAGTGTTCATGTTATTAGTATTAATTGTTATATACTTTGTTACAATGTTATCGTTGTGTCTCTTGTTCATTTGGAAAGCCATGCCATGGAAGGACCTATTCAGCTTCTCTCTGCACACCTGAGGATGGTGTCTGTAAAAAACATTGAAAGCCAAACGAACTGAGGAGGTCACAACGATCATTCGGTTGTATCACATTCCACATCAGAACGCTCAAGCAAAAGTACACAAAGAACATGGCGCACGCACGTGCAGACACACACACACACACACACACACACACACACACACACACACACACACATACACACACACACACACACACACACGTGGATATATCGCGACCTGGCAGGAATCCGTTGCACCTCTGCAAGCCGCATGTGTCGATAACAACCAACGTCGCACACATTGACACACACGGACACACACAAACAGGCCCATTCGGTTCAGAGTAACTCAGCTCCAGCGAGGTAGAAACGAGCAGCTGTGCATTTCCCCATGTACATGGAAGGTTGTCGAACCGCACCTTCAAACCAGTTAAAACGTACACGCAAATCTTCCCACTCGTTCAAAGCTCACGTGTTGAAGTAGTACCAGGTAACCGAGGTTGAAGTGCAGCATGAAACAGCGAAGCGAAGCAACGAGAAAGAAACACGTGCTCGCCATCTTGAAGCAATGTTTCAAATGCGATAAGGAACTTTCGTTCTGTGACGTCACACAGTCGTGCAGTCACGCCCATTGGTGACCTCACAATGAAGGATTCTGTTGGCTGTCGGTTCAAATAGTCGCATTGAAATGGAATTTCATTTCGACTAAGTTTCGTTAGCTCGTCGATGATGAGCAGTCGTCATTTCTTTGCGTATTGTTACGCAACTGTGATTAACACCACAGTTACGGATGGCCGATTTGCGAGACTTTAACTCCCGAGGCGGAAACTCAATGGCGGATTCAAGCTCAACACGAAGTTATACGCGCGGGATGGCGGACGCGGCGAAGCTCCCCCTCCGCCGCCTTATCTATTAAAATCAAACACCCAGGAAAACTGCGTTCAGATATTATGTACAAAAAGTAATATAAGGGTTTATTAAGAAAAGTAAAGACAGTGAAAAAGCCCGCCGGTAAATCTAATAACTCTAATCGGGACGTCCCCACACGACAGATATCAAACACAAACGAGGGAGATTAATCACGAAAATAACACGGCTCGTCGTTCAAAATGTACGCGGAGATCGGGCTTATCTGGCTCCTGTCGTCTTTGTGTCGGCCGTCCAACACCGCTCCTTCCGGCTCGATCGCACACCACGAGGTCCCTCGCTCCAAGCACCACGCGTCCGACGCAGGCCAGCGGCTCCACTTGACCAGGGACAGGAAGGACTCCTTTTAACTCCACTCGACTCGACGCGGGAGTGCTGGCAGCCAAGTGCCAACGAACTGCTGCCTCTGCTGAGTGCCAACTGTTCAGTCCAACTGTTCAACGAACTGCTCAGTGCCAACTGGGTGTGCTCTCGTGTGTCTCCTGCGACTCTCTACAACCCGAACTGCACTCGAACCGCGACTGGAACTGCACTCGAACCGCGACTGGAACTGCACTGCGACTGCCCGAAATGGCGTGTCCTCTCCAACTCGTACTGGCGAACTCCCGAAATGGCGTGTCCTCTCCAACTCGTACTGGCGAACTGAACTCTCGAAATGGCGTCCGACCGTCGCCTATATTGGTGGCCGATGACGTCACATTGGCGCACTCCTCAGCCAATCAAATGGTCCCAACTCGCCGGTCACGCCCTGGCCACGCCCTCTGCGGCATGCTCCACTCCTAACATTCTGGCCCGCGACCCCGCGGTCGTTGTAACACGTGGCAGGCGAGGTTTGTAGGCCTTGGAGGTGTAAACGGTGGCGGTCAATTGTGGCGGTGTTTTTGGCCTGGTTTCCTGTCCATGTGCCCGAAGTCCTTGTCAGGGAAAGGGAATTATTTAATGTTGCGCTAAGGACCTATCTAATGTTTATGTGGTTTGCAGTGCCATAATGGACAAAGGTTTGATTACTAGGTGATACTCACAGGGGCGTTACCTTTAATCCCTCACTATTTAACACTCGAATCTCCAGGTAGATCCACACTCATACATCTTACCCCGACAAACGCCTAAACATCGAGTACTTATTACATGTAGAGTCCCTGTCACGACAGCCGAATACCTACCTATTCAGATCTACCTAGCTCTAGATATTGCTCTACCAAATTCATAACACAGCCCCCCCCCCCCCCCCCTGGAACCGTAGCTCCTGCAAGGTTCACCGCAGGGCTACCATTCCAGCCTTAACACTTACTGTCACACACTTAATTAACCTATGAAATAAATCAGGAGGGCTGTGGGAAGTGAGTCGGACTACCTACCTACACTTCCTTAACATGCTGAACCCCTTAACCATCATGCAAGTATGTACATTTCCTTCCTTGTTCCTGCGGAGGGAGGAACAAACAACACACCAAAACTCCTACCTTATCCACAAACTTAACCATCTTACCAAAAACTCAAAACTCTAACCTTTGTACATACCCCGGTCTACAGACCGCGTCCCCCGGTGGATGCCACAAGACACAACCTTACCTGCGGGGCCATCCCCAATGCATCCCCCTAAATTTCCACGGGCCCTGTCCAGATGTTACAGGTGAGTGACACGGCTCGGTGGATTTCGCCCACATTCATGCAACACAGACCCCTTAACCACTCATTCTCATTTCATAGGTCATCAAGGCATTTCAAAAATCAACAAAGCACTTATTTCAATACACCCCCTGCAGGACCATGGCATTGATGTCATTCACGTGTGTGTGCATTCCTCAACTAGGCAGCGGGGAGGTACCGCACAAAAAGATGGTGGGGGCGCATCAGGCTGTGGTGCCCGCAGTCCCAAAAACAAGTCAACCGACTTACAAGTTCATTGCCCCCCCCCCCCTTTACCTCTTGGCCCCGTGACAGCCCAACAGCCCCTTTCCGCCGTTACCTCGCCGGTGAGGGTCTCCACACACACCAGGCTCCTTTGCCTCCTGCTTTCGCGCAGCAACACGGGTCACCGGGGGACTTCCTCACCCCACGGCGCCCAACCAGACCCTCCACCGACGAGCTCCAATTTCCAGTTACCACCGGCTGCCAGGGGTAATTGCCGCAGAGGGGGGGCCCGCAGGCATCGCTCCTCAGAGCTTGCTCTGTACCTGCGGACACACACACCTTCCCCACCCACAAGACCCCAAAACACACTTCCTCCCCCGCTGCCATTCAATTCTCCACACAACTCAGCACAATTCAGTACAATTCATAGATGTTGTAAAAGGTGTTACAAGGCTTGCCATGGCCTGCCAATGTGAAATCCCATTCACAGTTCGAATCATTGAATCCTTACACATTGCCATTAGCACATGTATCGCCCCCCATTATCTCCAATAATCATCACTCCCTCTCCAGGTTCCACTCTCACGACCACATCAAAACACCTAACCACAACACAAAAACATACGCCACCCACAAGACACTGTGTGGCTCCCATTCCATCCCCTCACCGGCCATGTCATCACTCTCACCCGCCTCCCAACTCCAATTTACATGTCCCCAATTTCCAAAGCAAGTCCTGAAGCCTGGGACAGTACTCCTCAAAACACTCACCTCAAGTGCAGGTAGTTGCAGGTTGGTCAGGTCCAAAGGTGCCATCCACCCATACAATTCCCAAAATTTCACATTGGGCCTACCAAATACTTCCAAATTTCTCTTTTGTCCCCACTACACTGGCAGGTATGTGGATCCGCATCCAACGGTGATCATCACTACACAACTACCTGTGGCCACGACAGCTCTGCACCTCTACCGTGCAAGGGTCATCGGGACAAGGTGAGCAGTCAAAACGCCAACATGGCCCATGAGTGTCCATAAGGGTGCGACCCACCATCCATCCTTCGGCCCCCCTGCGAGGAACACAGCTGCAGCAGCCCCAGCTGGCCAATGTGGTGAGCACTTGCTGCCACAACACACACTACCGCACACACAACCTCGGCCCTGGGGGGCACGGTCGCAGTGCGTGGCATCCCTACAGCCACGTCCCCTGCACCTCCCCATCATCCCCCAGTCCGACTACAGAACTGCAGCCCCCCAGTGCTCACCCACACTTGACCACACCAAGGTCCAGTCAACAGCCATGCTCCACCAGGAGACCCACCCAGAAGACATGGTCCACACGCCTCGGACACGCACAGCACCACGTTGACCCTCAGGCTACACAACTACATCCCCATCATCCCGCGTCCCAAATATCAGCACAGTTGCCCCCGCAACCAGTTGAAAGCTGTGTCTTGCTACCCTATTAATTTCATCACAGCCTCCAACACTTTGGGCTACACACCTGGATCAATAATGGCGTCACTGCACAGTGTCCACCATGACATTTCAAAATCCACCCTTAAATTTGCATCTAACCCACAGATTACCCATGCCAAACATTTGTCACCTTTTACTAACCTCACCAAAGAAGGATGCTTTGCCATACACATGCCAGCCGAGCATGGCCCATATGCTCGGCTCGTTACACATCTCCCGATTCACATCCCCATGGCTCTCTTCCCAACCCGAGAGTCCATAAATCATAACGGAGCATCTGTGGAAGGTCACTCACACCATCACGTTCCACAGACGCCCCAATGGTTGTCCGGCAGGCTATCTCCATCCCTGTCCATTCGGTTTGACCCGCGTCCATAGACCAACCACCATGCCAGGTCACCACATGCTGGTTGTCCCAGAGTCCCTGGAGGAGAGTGCCAGGCCGCATGCCTGGGTGGTCACCACATCAGTCCCAAGTTGGCCGTCCGCAGTGCCACCACCAAAGCGCGACCCACAACACCTCCCCCTAGTGGTCCTCAATAAATGCCAACCCAGGCTTGAGAAACCACCTCGGACCCCTCTGGAGGTCTTAACCCCCACCAGGGTCCGGTGACCCTGCCGGCCCGAGCCGCCAGCTCGGACGGCGCCCCGACGGACAAGGGACGCCACACTCCACCAGACCCCCCGTGGGACCCAGGTCATACCTCGACACCCAAGGCTGGACCCCACGTCCAAATCTCGCCATCACAGCCCCCCAGCTGGCTGGCATACCCAAATTTTGAAAGGGGCAACTTTTGCCCGAGGCCATCACCCATGACCTCCCCATGTCCAGATCCCGCAGCCCGGGGACCAATCCCAACCATGGCTGCTCCAAATCAAGTTCCCATTGTAATTTTATTTTAAATTTTCTTTTACAAATTTTCATTCCCACTGCCAAACCGCAGCTGCAGGGAACAACCTCTACCACCGGTTGTTCTGCCCCTCCCTGCAGTTGATCCAAATTCCCTACAGGGACCAAATCTCCAGAAGCTCTATCTCCCGATCCTCCAAGATCCAAATTCAGCCCGGAGCCAACACACTCCCCCAACTGGTTGTCCAATTTTGGAGCCTCTGTTTCCAAATAGCAGTGTACAGTGAGCGTCCCCTCGGTCATTCCAACCACCTCCTCGGACCAACTCACCTCATCACCCAGGCTCCTTTGGGCCTGAACAAGCTCTACCTCCATGGGACTGTCACAGGTCTCCAGCCGCTGGATCAAATCATCCTCATTATCATCATTTCCACAAATCATTCCTGGCCCCGCCAGGCTTTGATCAATATCCCCAATAAATACCTGGTCCGGCTCCATTGCACGGACCCCCAAAAACTCTACCCCCTCTTGCTCCGCACCACCGCCCTGGTGCTGCACAATTCCAAATTCATCCCCCGGTTGGGGTGTTGTGACATCCACACGGTCCCGATAAACAACCAGGCCAGAATGTGGGAAACATTCCCCATTACAACTCTCACATTCCAAATTTCCTTCCCCGCTCACCTGTGGACACTCCACGTTTACCTGCAGGCATTCCCCATCTACCTGTACACATTCCCCATCGAACTGTGGACATTCTCCGCTCACCTGTACACTTACCACAATCGCCATTTCCCTTTTTAATCCTTTAATTTGGTCACTCATATCCTTCAGTCCTTCCCTCCATTCCTTCCCCTGCGACTCCATTTTGCTTTTTATTTCTCCCATATCATTACTCATTCCCTTCATTCCTTCCCTACATTCCTTCCCCTGGGACTCCATTTTTCGAAGCAATTGACCCAACATCTGGTCGGTTGTCGGGGCCGTTCCTACTACTCCCGGCTCCCCGGTAGGGGAGGGGGATAAGTTGGTGCTCGGGACGAGGGAAGCTCCAAGGCTCACCTCTGCATCAATTTCCCCTATTTCCGGCTCACTCCCAACGCTGACGGAGGCCTCGCTGCGTACCTCCATTTCGTCGACCTCCGACATCCGCTTTTCGGAAGGTCGTTCCCCGCGCACGTATTTATTTTAATAATTCCTGAAACACAATTTAAATTTGACGAAGACGCGATATCGCGCTCCGTTTGCCCAATTGATTATCAAATTTCTCCGCCTCAACTATAACAATTTTGCGTTCGAATCGTCGGGCGCAATGTACGCCCGACCGTGTCGATTTCTCCCCGCGGACAAAAAAATTGTCCGACCGTGTCGATGTCTCGCCGCGGACAAAAAAATTTGTCCGACGGGTTCAAATCCTACACTCCTGACACCACTTGTTACGCAACTGTGATTAACACCACAGTTACGGATGGCCGATTTGCGAGACTTTAACTCCCGAGGCGGAAACTCAATGGCGGATTCAAGCTCAACACGAAGTTATACGCGCGGGATGGCGGACGCGGCGAAGCTCCCCCTCCGCCGCCTTATCTATTAAAATCAAACACCCAGGAAAACTGCGTTCAGATATTATGTACAAAAAGTAATATAAGGGTTTATTAAGAAAAGTAAAGACAGTGAAAAAGCCCGCCGGTAAATCTAATAACTCTAATCGGGACGTCCCCACACGACAGATATCAAACACAAACGAGGGAGATTAATCACGAAAATAACACGGCTCGTCGTTCAAAATGTACGCGGAGATCGGGCTTATCTGGCTCCTGTCGTCTTTGTGTCGGCCGTCCAACACCGCTCCTTCCGGCCCGATCGCACACCACGAGGTCCCTCGCTCCAAGCACCACGCGTCCGACGCAGGCCAGCGGCTCCACTTGACCAGGGACAGGAAGGACTCCTTTTAACTCCACTCGACTCGACGCGGGAGTGCTGGCAGCCAAGTGCCAACGAACTGCTGCCTCTGCTGAGTGCCAACTGTTCAGTCCAACTGTTCAACGAACTGCTCAGTGCCAACTGGGTGTGCTCTCGTGTGTCTCCTGCGACTCTCTACAACCCGAACTGCACTCGAACCGCGACTGGAACTGCACTCGAACCGCGACTGGAACTGCACTGCGACTGCCCGAAATGGCGTGTCCTCTCCAACTCGTACTGGCGAACTCCCGAAATGGCGTGTCCTCTCCAACTCGTACTGGCGAACTGAACTCTCGAAATGGCGTCCGACCGTCGCCTATATTGGTGGCCGATGACGTCACATTGGCGCACTCCTCAGCCAATCAAATGGTCCCAACTCGCCGGTCACGCCCTGGCCACGCCCTCTGCGGCATGCTCCACTCCTAACATTCTGGCCCGCGACCCCGCGGTCGTTGTAACACGTGGCAGGCGAGGTTTGTAGGCCTTGGAGGTGTAAACGGTGGCGGTCAATTGTGGCGGTGTTTTTGGCCTGGTTTCCTGTCCATGTGCCCGAAGTCCTTGTCAGGGAAAGGGAATTATTTAATGTTGCGCTAAGGACCTATCTAATGTTTATGTGGTTTGCAGTGCCATAATGGACAAAGGTTTGATTACGAGGTGATACTCACAGGGGCGTTACCTTTAATCCCTCACTATTTAACACTCGAATCTCCAGGTAGATCCACACTCATACATCTTACCCCGACAAACGCCTAAACATCGAGTACTTATTACATGTAGAGTCCCTGTCACGACAGCCGAATACCTACCTATTCAGATCTACCTAGCTCTAGATATTGCTCTACCAAATTCATAACAGTATATTTGCCATCACAATTACTGTGTTAACGTGTTATTCCGTCATTTTAAAAATATTCTCAGCATGGTGACCAGGCATTTCCGAGCAGGTCTAACCCTCTGGCCGATGTAACGAATGTCTTCAGGACCGTCTATATATTATGTACGCATTTCTGCTAAATTGGACCAATCATGAGGTTGGGCAGGCCTGGGAGGATTGTTGGTTCGTTATTATTGCCAAATGATGTTACTCTTATTATTGGTGTTAATGTCATTAGTATTAATTGTTATATACTTTGTTACAATGTTATCGTTGTGTCTCTTGTTCATTTGGAAAGCCATGCCATGGAAGGACCTATTCAGCTTCTCTCTATACACCTGAGGATGGTGTCTGTCAAAAACGTTGAAAGCCTAACGAACTGAGGAGGTCACAACGATCATTCGGTTGTATCACATTCCACATCAGAACGCTCGAGCATAAGTACACAAAGAACATGGCGCACGCACGCACACACACACACACACACACACACACACACACACACACACACACACACACACACACACACACACGTGGATATATCGCGACCTGGCAGGAATCCGTTGCACCTCTGCAAGCTGCATGTGTAGATAACAACCAACGTCGCACACATTGACACACACGGACACACACAAACAGGCCCATTCGGTTCAGAGTAACTCAGCTCCAGCGAGGTGGAAACGAGCAGCTGTGCATGTCCCCGTGCACATGGAAGGTTGTCAAACCGCACCTTCAAACCAGGTAAAACGTACACGCAAATCTTCCCACTCGTTCAAAGCTCACCAGTTGAAGTAGTACCAGGTAACCGAGGTTGAAGTGCAGTATGAAACAGCGAAGCGAAGCAACGAGAAAGAAACACGTGCTCGCACCCTTGAAGCAATGTTTCAAATGCGATAAGGAACAGTCGTTCTGTGATGTCACACAGTCGTGCAGTCACGCCCATTGGTGACCTCACAATGAAGGGTTCTGTTGGCTGTCGGTTCTTATAGTCGCATTGAAATGCAATTTCATTTCGACGAAGTTTCGTTCGCGCGTCGATGATGAGCGGTTGTCATTTCTTTGCGTATATTTGCCATCACAATTACTGTGTTATCGTGTTATTCCGCCATTTTTAAAATATTCTCAGCATGGTGACCAGGCATTTCCGAGCCGGTCTAACCCTCTGGCCGATGGAACGAATGTCTTCAGGACCGTCTATATATTATGTACGCATTTCTGCTAAATTGGACCAATCATGAGGTTGGGCAGGCCTGGGAGGATTGTTGGTTCGTTATTATTGCCAAATGATGTTACTCTTATTATTAGTGTTCATGTTATTAGTATTAATTGTTATATACTTTGTTACAATGTTATCGTTGTGTCTCTTGTTCATTTGGAAAGCCATGCCATGGAAGGACCTATTCAGCTTCTCTCTGCACACCTGAGGATGGTGTCTGTAAAAAACATTGAAAGCCAAACGAACTGAGGAGGTCACAACGATCATTCGGTTGTATCACATTCCACATCAGAACGCTCAAGCAAAAGTACACAAAGAACATGGCGCACGCACGCGCAGACACACACACACACACACACACACACACACATACACACACACACACACACACACACACGTGGATATATCGCGACCTGGCAGGAATCCGTTGCACCTCTGCAAGCCGCATGTGTCGATAACAACCAACGTCGCACACATTGACACACACGGACACACACAAACAGGCCCATTCGGTTCAGAGTAACTCAGCTCCAGCGAGGTAGAAACGAGCAGCTGTGCATTTCCCCATGCACATGGAAGGTTGTCGAACCGCACCTTCAAACCAGTTAAAACGTACACGCAAATCTTCCCACTCGTTCAAAGCTCACGTGTTGAAGTAGTACCAGGTAACCGAGGTTGAAGTGCAGCATGAAACAGCGAAGCGAAGCAACGAGAAAGAAACACGTGCTCGCCATCTTGAAGCAATGTTTCAAATGCGATAAGGAACTTTCGTTCTGTGACGTCACACAGTCGTGCAGTCACGCCCATTGGTGACCTCACAATGAAGGATTCTGTTGGCTGTCGGTTCAAATAGTCGCATTGAAATGGAATTTCATTTCGACTAAGTTTCGTTAGCTCGTCGATGATGAGCAGTCGTCATTTCTTTGCGTATATTTGCCATCACAATTACTGTGTTAACGTGTTATTCCGTCATTTTAAAAATATTCTCAGCATGGTGACCAGGCATTTCCGAGCAGGTCTAACCCTCTGGCCGATGTAACGAATGTCTTCAGGACCGTCTATATATTATGTACGCATTTCTGCTAAATTGGACCAATCATGAGGTTGGGCAGGCCTGGGAGGATTGTTGGTTCGTTATTATTGCCAAATGATGTTACTCTTATTATTGGTGTTAATGTCATTAGTATTAATTGTTATATACTTTGTTACAATGTTATCGTTGTGTCTCTTGTTCATTTGGAAAGCCATGTCATGGAAGGACCTATTCAGCTTCTCTCTATACACCTGAGGATGGTGTCTGTCAAAAACATTGAAAGCCTAACGAACTGAGGAGGTCACAACGATCATTCGGTTGTATCACATTCCACATCAGAACGCTCGAGCATAAGTACACAAAGAACATGGCGCACGCACGCACACACACACACACACACACACACACACACACACACACACACACACACACACACACACACACACACACACGTGGATATATCGCGACCTGGCAGGAATCCGTTGCACCTCTGCAAGCTGCATGTGTAGATAACAACCAACGTCGCACACATTGACACACACGGACACACACAAACAGGCCCATTCGGTTCAGAGTAACTCAGCTCCAGCGAGGTGGAAACGAGCAGCTGTGCATGTCCCCGTGCACATGGAAGGTTGTCAAACCGCACCTTCAAACCAGGTAAAACGTACACGCAAATCTTCCCACTCGTTCAAAGCTCACCAGTTGAAGTAGTACCAGGTAACCGAGGTTGAAGTGCAGTATGAAACAGCGAAGCGAAGCAACGAGAAAGAAACACGTGCTCGCACCCTTGAAGCAATGTTTCAAATGCGATAAGGAACAGTCGTTCTGTGATGTCACACAGTCGTGCAGTCACGCCCATTGGTGACCTCACAATGAAGGGTTCTGTTGGCTGTCGGTTCTTATAGTCGCATTGAAATGCAATTTCATTTCGACGAAGTTTCGTTCGCGCGTCGATGATGAGCGGTTGTCATTTCTTTGCGTATATTTGCCATCACAATTACTGTGTTATCGTGTTATTCCGCCATTTTTAAAATATTCTCAGCATGGTGACCAGGCATTTCCGAGCCGGTCTAACCCTCTGGCCGATGGAACGAATGTCTTCAGGACCGTCTATATATTATGTACGCATTTCTGCTAAATTGGACCAATCATGAGGTTGGGCAGGCCTGGGAGGATTGTTGGTTCGTTATTATTGCCAAATGATGTTACTCTTATTATTAGTGTTCATGTTATTAGTATTAATTGTTATATACTTTGTTACAATGTTATCGTTGTGTCTCTTGTTCATTTGGAAAGCCATGCCATGGAAGGACCTATTCAGCTTCTCTCTACACACCTGAGGATGGTGTCTGTAAAAAACATTGAAAGCCAAACGAACTGAGGAGGTCACAACGATCATTCGGTTGTATCACATTCCACATCAGAACGCTCAAGCAAAAGTACACAAAGAACATGGCGCACGCACGCGCAGACACACACACACACACACACACACACACACACACACACACACACACACATACACACACACACACACACACACACGTGGATATATCGCGACCTGGCAGGAATCCGTTGCACCTCTGCAAGCCGCATGTGTCGATAACAACCAACGTCGCACACATTGACACACACGGACACACACAAACAGGCCCATTCGGTTCAGAGTAACTCAGCTCCAGCGAGGTAGAAACGATCAGCTGTGCATGTCCCCGTGCACATGGAAGGTTGTCGAACCACACCTTCAAACCAGTTAAAACATACACGCAAATCTTCCCACTCGTTCAAAGCTCACGTGTTGAAGTAGTACCTACCAGGTAACCGAGGTTGAAGTGCAGCATGAAACAGCGAAGCGAAGCAACGAGAGAGAAACACGTGCTCGCCATCTTGAAGCAATGTTTCAAATGCGATAAGGAACTGTCGTTCTGTGACGTCACACAGTCGTGCAGTCACGCCCATTGGTGACCTCACAATGAAGGGTTCTGTTGGCTGTCGGTTCTTATAGTCGCATTGAAATGGAATTTCATTTCGACGAAGTTTCGTTCGCTCGTTGATGATGAGCGGTCGTCATTTCTTTGCGTATATTTGCCATCACAATTACTGTGTTATCCCGTCATTTTTTAAATATTCTCAGCATGGTGACCAGGCATTTCCGAGCAGGTCCAACCCTCTGGCCGATGTAACGA
>NW_027616361.1:0-65000 GCF_964187855.1 Myxine glutinosa | reverse complement strand
AAGCAAAAATACACAAAGAACATGGCGCACGCACGCACACACACACACACACACACACACACACACACACACACACACACACACACACACACACACACACACACACACACACACACACGTGGATATATCGCGACCTGGCAGGAATCCGTTGCACCCCTGCAAGCCGCATGTGTAGATAACAACCAACGTAGCAAATATTGACAGACACGGACACACACAAACAGGCCCATTCGGTTCAGAGTAACTCAGCTCCAGCGAGGTGGAAACGAGCAGCTGTGCATGTCCCCGTGCACATGGAAGGTTGTCGAACCGCACCTTCAAACCAGTTAAAACGTACACGCAAATCTTCCCACTCGTGCAAAGCTCACCTGTTGAAGTAGTACCAGGTAACCGAGGTTGAAGTACAGTATGAAACAGCGAAGCGAAGCAACGAGAAAGAAACACGTGCTCGCCATCTTGAAGCAATGTTTCAAATGCGATAAGGAACTGTCGTTCTGTGACGTCACACAGTCGTGCAGTCACGCCCATTGGTGACCTCACAATGAAGGGTTCTGTTGGCTGTCGGTTCTCATAGTCGCATTGAAATGGAATTTCATTTCGACGAAGTTTCGTTCGCTCGTCGATGATGAGCTGTCGTCATTTCTTTGCGTATATTTGCCATCACAATTAGTGTGTTATCGTGTTATTCCGTCATTTTAAAAATATTCTCAGCATGGTGACCAGGCATTTCCGAGCAGGCAAACCTCTGGCCGATGTAACGAATGTCTTCAGGACCGTCTATATATTATGTACGCATTTCTGATAAATTGGACCAATCATGAAGTTGGGCAGGCCTGGGAGGATTGTTGGGTCGTTATTATTGCCAAATGATGTTACTCTTATTATTGGCGTTAATGTTATGAGTATTAATTGTTTTATACTTTGTTACAATGTTATCGTTGTGTCTCTTGTTCATTTGGAAAGCCATGCCATGGAAGGACCTATTCAGCTTCTCTCTACACACCTGAGGATGGTGTCTGCCCAAAAACATTGAAAGCCTAACGAACTGAGGAGGTCACAACGATCATTCCGTTGTATCACATTCCACATCAGAACGCTCGAGCATAATTACACAAAGAAAATGGCGCACGCACACACACACACACACACACACACACACACACACACACACACACACACACACACACACACACACGTAGATATATCGCGACCTGGCAGGAATCCGTTGCACATCTGCAAGCCGCATGTGTAGATAACAACCAATGTCGCACACATTGACACACACGGACACACACAAACAGGCCCATTCGGTTCAGAGTAACTCCGCTCCAGCGAGGTGGAAACGAGCAGCTGTGCATGTCCCCGTGCACATGGAAGGTTGTCGAACCGCACCTTCAAACCAGGTAAAACGTACACGCAAATCTTCCCACTCGTTCAAAGCTCACCTATTGAAGTAGTACCAGGTAACCGAGGTTGAAGTGCAGTATGAAACAGCGAAGCGAAGCAACGAGAAAGAAACACGTGCTCGCCATCTTGAAGAAATGTTTCAAATGCGATTAGGAACTGTCGTTCTGTGACGTCACACAGTCGTGCAGTCAGGCCCATTGGTGACCTCACAATGAAGGGTTCTGTTGTCTGTCGGTTCGAATATTCGCATTGAAATGGACTTTCATTTCGACGAAGTTTCGTTCGCCTGTCGATGATGAGCGGTCGTCATTTCTTTGCGTATATTTGCCATCACAATTACTGTGTTATCGTGTTATTCCGGCATTTTAAAAATATTCTCAGCATGGTGACCAGGCATTTCCGAGCCGGTCTAACCCTATGGCCGATGTAACGAATGTCTTCAGGACCGTCTATATATTATGTACGCATTTCTGCTAAATTGGACCAATCATGAGGTTGGGCAGGCCTGGGAGGATTTTTGGTTCGTTAATATTGCCAAATGATGTTACTCTTATTATTGGTGTTAATGTTATTAGTATTAATTGTTATATACTTTGTTACAATGTTATCGTTGTGTCTCTTGTTCATTTGGAAAGCCATTCCGTGGAAGGACCTATTCAGCTTCTCTCTCCACACCTGAGGATGGTGTCTGTCAAAAACATTGAAAGCCGAACGAACTGAGGAGGTCACAACGATCATTCGGTTGTATCACATTCCACATCAGAACGCTCAATCAAAAGTACACAAAGAACATGGCGCACACACACACACACACACACACACACACACACACACACACACACGTGGATATATCGCGACCTGGCAGGAATCCGATGCACCTCTGCAAGCCGCATGTGTAGATAACAACCAACGTCGCACACATTGACACACACGGACACACACAAACAGGCCCATTCGGTTCAGAGTAACTCAGCTCCAGCGAGGTGGAAACGAGCAGCTGTGCATGTCCCCGTGCACATGGAAGGTTGTCGAACCGCACCTTCAATCCAGTTAAAACATACACGTAAAGCGCGGTGCTACGCGCGCTTACTTGCTACCAAGGAGGAAGCGAACATCACGGTTAAACAAAAGAGTCTTTATTCTCAAGAGGTCACTGTAGCACTGGCGCGCTCCGGGCTGCGTGCCCAGTGTATATCCTGAGGCCACGCCAACCCCTCGGGCGTGGCCGCCGCCCACTTGGTGCACGGAATGATGTCACCACGCCAGTGGGCTTTCGTGTCCGCCACACGCGCCCCCCCAGAATTCCCGCGCACCTGGAGGGCCAGTTTGCGGGGCAAACGGATGACCCGGCCGAAGCGCCACACACGCAAATCTTCCCACTCGTTCAAAGCTCACGTGTTGAAGTAGTACCAGGTAACCGAGGTTGAAGTGCAGTATGAAACAGCAAAGCGAAGCAACGAGAAAGAAACACGTGCTCGCCATCTTGAAGCAATGTTTCAAATGCGATAAGGAACTGTCGTTCTGTGACGTCGCACAGTCGTGCAGTCACGCCCATTGGTGACCTCACAATGAAGGGTTCTGTTGGCTGTCGGTTCTTATCGTCGCATTGAAATGGAATTTCATTTCGACAAAGTTTCGTTCGCTCGTCGCTGATGAGCGGTCGTCATTTCTTTGCGTATATTTGCCATCACAATTACTGTGTTATCCCGTCATTTTAAAAAATATTCTCAGCATGGTGACCAGGCATTTCCGAGCAGGTCTAAGCCTCTGGCCGATGTAACGAATGTCTTCAGGACCGTCTATATATTATGTACGCACTTCTGCTAAATTGGACCAATCATGAGGTTGGGCAGGCCTGGGAGGATTGTTGGTTCGTTATTATTGCCAAATGATGTTACTCTTATTATTCGTGTTAATGTTATTAGTATTGATTGTTATATACTTTGATACAATGTTATCGTTGTGTCTCTTGTTCATTTGGAAAGCCATGCCATGGAAGGACCTATTCAGCTTCTCTCTACACACCTAAGAATGGTGCCTGTCAAAAACATTGAAAGCCTAACGAACTGAGGAGGTCACAACGATCATTCGGTTGTATCACATTCCACATCAGAACGCTCAAGCATAAGTACACAAAGAACATGGCGCGCGCACGCACACGCACATACACACACGTGGATATATCGAGACCTGGCAGGAATGCTTTGCACCTCTGCAAGCCGCATGTGTAGATAACAACCAACGTCGCACACATTGACACACACGGACACACACAAACAGGCCCATTCGGTTCAGAGTAACTCAGCTCCAGCGAGGTGGAAACGAGCAGCTGTGCATTTCCCCATGCACATGGAAGGTTGTCGAACCGCACCTTCAAACCAGTTAAAACGTACACGCAAATCTTCCCACTCGTTCAAAGCTCACGTGTTGAAGTAGTACCAGGTAACCGAGGTTGAAGTGCAGCATGAAACAGCGAAGCGAAGCAACGAGAAAGAAACACGTGCTCGCCATCTTGAAGCAATGTTTCAAATGCGATAAGGAACTTTCGTTCTGTGACGTCACACAGTCGTGCAGTCACGCCCATTGGTGACCTCACAATGAAGGATTCTGTTGGCTGTCGGTTCAAATAGTCGCATTGAAATGGAATTTCATTTCGACTAAGTTTCGTTAGCTCGTCGATGATGAGCAGTCGTCATTTCTTTGCGTATATTTGCCATCACAATTACTGTGTTAACGTGTTATTCCGTCATTTTAAAAATATTCTCAGCATGGTGACCAGGCATTTCCGAGCAGGTCTAACCCTCTGGCCGATGTAACGAATGTCTTCAGGACCGTCTATATATTATGTACGCATTTCTGCTAAATTGGACCAATCATGAGGTTGGGCAGGCCTGGGAGGATTGTTGGTTCGTTATTATTGCCAAATGATGTTACTCTTATTATTGGTGTTAATGTCATTAGTATTAATTGTTATATACTTTGTTACAATGTTATCGTTGTGTCTCTTGTTCATTTGGAAAGCCATGCCATGGAAGGACCTATTCAGCTTCTCTCTATACACCTGAGGATTGTGTCTGTCAAAAACATTGAAAGCCTAACGAACTGAGGAGGTCACAACGATCATTCGGTTGTATCACATTCCACATCAGAACGCTCGAGCATAAGTACACAAAGAACATGGCGCACGCACGCACGCACACACACACACACACACACACACACACACACACACACACACACACACACACGTGGATATATCGCGACCTGGCAGGAATCCGTTGCACCTCTGCAAGCTGCATGTGTCGATAACAACCAACGTCGCACACATTGACACACACGGACACACACAAACAGGCCCATTCGGTTCAGAGTAACTCAGCTCCAGCGAGGTGGAAACGAGCAGCTGTGCATGTCCCCGTGCACATGGAAGGTTGTCAAACCGCACCTTCAAACCAGGTAAAACGTACACGCAAATCTTCCCACTCGTTCAAAGCTCACCTGTTGAAGTAGTACCAGGTAACCGAGGTTGAAGTGCAGTATGAAACAGCGAAGCGAAGCAACGAGAAAGAAACACGTGCTCGCACCCTTGAAGCAATGTTTCAAATGCGATAAGGAACAGTCGTTCTGTGATGTCACACAGTCGTGCAGTCACGCCCATTGGTGACCTCACAATGAAGGGTTCTGTTGGCTGTCGGTTCTTATAGTCGCATTGAAATGCAATTTCATTTCGACGAAGTTTCGTTCGCACGTCGATGATGAGCAGTTGTCATTTCTTTGCGTATATTTGCCATCACAATTACTGTGTTATCGTGTTATTCCGCCATTTTTAAAATATTCTCAGCATGGTGACCAGGCATTTCCGAGCCGGTCTAACCCTCTGGCCGATGGAACGAATGTCTTCAGGACCGTCTATATATTATGTACGCATTTCTGCTAAATTGGACCAATCATGAGGTTGGGCAGGCCTGGGAGGATTGTTGGTTCGTTATTATTGCCAAATGATGTTACTCTTATTATTAGTGTTCATGTTATTAGTATTAATTGTTATATACTTTGTTACAATGTTATCGTTGTGTCTCTTGTTCATTTGGAAAGCCATGCCATGGAAGGACCTATTCAGCTTCTCTCTACACACCTGAGGATTGTGTCTGTAAAAAACATTGAAAGCCAAACGAACTGAGGAGGTCACAACGATCATTCGGTTGTATCACATTCCACATCAGAACGCTCAAGCAAAAGTACACAAAGAACATGGCGCACGCACGCGCAGACACACACACACACACACACACACACACACACACACACACACACACACACATACACACACACACACACACGTGGATATATCGCGACCTGGCAGGAATCCGTTGCACCTCTGCAAGCCGCATGTGTCGATAACAACCAACGTCGCACACATTGACACACACGGACACACACAAACAGGCCCATTCGGTTCAGAGTAACTCAGCTCCAGCGAGGTAGAAACGATCAGCTGTGCATGTCCCCGTGCACATGGAAGGTTGTCGAACCACACCTTCAAACCAGTTAAAACATACACGCAAATCTTCCCACTCGTGCAAAGCTCACCTGTTGAAGTAGTACCAGGTAACCGAGGTTGAAGTACAGTATGAAACAGCGAAGCGAAGCAACGAGAAAGAAACACGTGCTCGCCATCTTGAAGCAATGTTTCAAATGCGATAAGGAACTGTCGTTCTGTGACGTCACACAGTCGTGCAGTCACGCCCATTGGTGACCTCACAATGAAGGGTTCTGTTGGCTGTCGGTTCTCATAGTCGCATTGAAATGGAATTTCATTTCGACGAAGTTTCGTTCGCTCGTCGATGATGAGCTGTCGTCATTTCTTTGCGTATATTTGCCATCACAATTACTGTGTTATCGTGTTATTCCGTCATTTTAAAAATATTCTCAGCATGGTGACCAGGCATTTCCGAGCAGGCAAACCTCTGGCCGATGTAACGAATGTCTTCAGGACCGTCTATATATTATGTACGCATTTCTGATAAATTGGACCAATCATGAAGTTGGGCAGGCCTGGGAGGATTGTTGGGTCGTTATTATTGCCAAATGATGTTACTCTTATTATTGGCGTTAATGTTATGAGTATTAATTGTTTTATACTTTGTTACAATGTTATCGTTGTGTCTCTTGTTCATTTGGAAAGCCATGCCATGGAAGGACCTATTCAGCTTCTCTCTACACACCTGAGGATGGTGTCTGCCCAAAAACATTGAAAGCCTAACGAACTGAGGAGGTCACAACGATCATTCCGTTGTATCACATTCCACATCAGAACGCTCGAGCATAATTACACAAAGAAAATGGCGCACGCACACACACACACACACACACACACACACACACACACACGTAGATATATCGCGACCTGGCAGGAATCCGTTGCACATCTGCAAGCCGCATGTGTAGATAACAACCAATGTCGCACACATTGACACACACGGACACACACAAACAGGCCCATTCGGTTCAGAGTAACTCCGCTCCAGCGAGGTGGAAACGAGCAGCTGTGCATGTCCCCGTGCACATGGAAGGTTGTCGAACCGCACCTTCAAACCAGGTAAAACGTACACGCAAATCTTCCCACTCGTTCAAAGCTCACCTATTGAAGTAGTACCAGGTAACCGAGGTTGAAGTGCAGTATGAAACAGCGAAGCGAAGCAACGAGAAAGAAACACGTGCTCGCCATCTTGAAGAAATGTTTCAAATGCGATTAGGAACTGTCGTTCTGTGACGTCACACAGTCGTGCAGTCAGGCCCATTGGTGACCTCACAATGAAGGGTTCTGTTGTCTGTCGGTTCGAATAGTCGCATTGAAATGGACTTTCATTTCGACGAAGTTTCGTTCGCCTGTCGATGATGAGCGGTCGTCATTTCTTTGCGTATATTTGCCATCACAATTACTGTGTTATCGTGTTATTCCGGCATTTTTTAAATATTCTCAGCATGGTGACCAGGCATTTCCGAGCCGGTCTAACCCTATGGCCGATGTAACGAATGTCTTCAGGACCGTCTATATATTATGTACGCATTTCTGCTAAATTGGACCAATCATGAGGTTGGGCAGGCCTGGGAGGATTTTTGGTTCGTTAATATTGCCAAATGATGTTACTCTTATTATTGGTGTTAATGTTATTAGTATTAATTGTTATATACTTTGTTACAATGTTATCGTTGTGTCTCTTGTTCATTTGGAAAGCCATGCCGTGGAAGGACCTATTCAGCTTCTCTCTCCACACCTGAGGATGGTGTCTGTCAAAAACATTGAAAGCCGAACGAACTGAGGAGGTCACAACGATCATTCGGTTGTATCACATTCCACATCAGAACGCTCAATCAAAAGTACACAAAGAACATGGCGCACACACACACACACACACACACACACACACACACACACACACACACACACACACACACACACACACACACGTGGATATATCGCGACCTGGCAGGAATCCGATGCACCTCTGCAAGCCGCATGTGTAGATAACAACCAACGTCGCACACATTGACACACACGGACACACACAAACAGGCCCATTCGGTTCAGAGTAACTCAGCTCCAGCGAGGTGGAAACGAGCAGCTGTGCATGTCCCCGTGCACATGGAAGGTTGTCGAACCGCACCTTCAATCCAGTTAAAACATACACGTAAAGCGCGGTGCTACGCGCGCTTACTTGCTACCAAGGAGGAAGCGAACATCACGGTTAAACAAAAGAGTCTTTATTCTCAAGAGGTCACTGTAGCACTGGCGCGCTCCGGGCTGCGTGCCCAGTGTATATCCTGAGGCCACGCCAACCCCTCGGGCGTGGCCGCCGCCCACTTGGTGCACGGAATGATGTCACCACGCCAGTGGGCTTTCGTGTCCGCCACACGCGCCCCCCCAGAATTCCCGCGCACCTGGAGGGCCAGTTTGCGGGGCAAACGGATGACCCGGCCGAAGCGCCACACACGCAAATCTTCCCACTCGTTCAAAGCTCACGTGTTGAAGTAGTACCAGGTAACCGAGGTTGAAGTGCAGTATGAAACAGCAAAGCGAAGCAACGAGAAAGAAACACGTGCTCGCCATCTTGAAGCAATGTTTCAAATGCGATAAGGAACTGTCGTTCTGTGACGTCGCACAGTCGTGCAGTCACGCCCATTGGTGACCTCACAATGAAGGGTTCTGTTGGCTGTCGGTTCTTATCGTCGCATTGAAATGGAATTTCATTTCGACAAAGTTTCGTTCGCTCGTCGCTGATGAGCGGTCGTCATTTCTTTGCGTATATTTGCCATCACAATTACTGTGTTATCCCGTCATTTTAAAAAATATTCTCAGCATGGTGACCAGGCATTTCCGAGCAGGTCTAAGCCTCTGGCCGATGTAACGAATGTCTTCAGGACCGTCTATATATTATGTACGCACTTCTGCTAAATTGGACCAATCATGAGGTTGGGCAGGCCTGGGAGGATTGTTGGTTCGTTATTATTGCCAAATGATGTTACTCTTATTATTCGTGTTAATGTTATTAGTATTGATTGTTATATACTTTGATACAATGTTATCGTTGTGTCTCTTGTTCATTTGGAAAGCCATGCCATGGAAGGACCTATTCAGCTTCTCTCTACACACCTGAGAATGGTGCCTGTCAAAAACATTGAAAGCCTAACGAACTGAGGAGGTCACAACGATCATTCGGTTGTATCACATTCCACATCAGAACGCTCAAGCATAAGTACACAAAGAACATGGCGCGCGCACGCACACGCACATACACACACGTGGATATATCGAGACCTGGCAGGAATGCTTTGCACCTCTGCAAGCCGCATGTGTAGATAACAACCAACGTCGCACACATTGACACACACGGACACACACAAACAGGCCCATTCGGTTCAGAGTAACTCAGCTCCAGCGAGGTGGAAACGAGCAGCTGTGCATTTCCCCATGCACATGGAAGGTTGTCGAACCGCACCTTCAAACCAGTTAAAACGTACACGCAAATCTTCCCACTCGTTCAAAGCTCACGTGTTGAAGTAGTACCAGGTAACCGAGGTTGAAGTGCAGCATGAAACAGCGAAGCGAAGCAACGAGAAAGAAACACGTGCTCGCCATCTTGAAGCAATGTTTCAAATGCGATAAGGAACTTTCGTTCTGTGACGTCACACAGTCGTGCAGTCACGCCCATTGGTGACCTCACAATGAAGGATTCTGTTGGCTGTCGGTTCAAATAGTCGCATTGAAATGGAATTTCATTTCGACTAAGTTTCGTTAGCTCGTCGATGATGAGCAGTCGTCATTTCTTTGCGTATATTTGCCATCACAATTACTGTGTTAACGTGTTATTCCGTCATTTTAAAAATATTCTCAGCATGGTGACCAGGCATTTCCGAGCAGGTCTAACCCTCTGGCCGATGTAACGAATGTCTTCAGGACCGTCTATATATTATGTACGCATTTCTGCTAAATTGGACCAATCATGAGGTTGGGCAGGCCTGGGAGGATTGTTGGTTCGTTATTATTGCCAAATGATGTTACTCTTATTATTGGTGTTAATGTCATTAGTATTAATTGTTATATACTTTGTTACAATGTTATCGTTGTGTCTCTTGTTCATTTGGAAAGCCATGCCATGGAAGGACCTATTCAGCTTCTCTCTATACACCTGAGGATTGTGTCTGTCAAAAACATTGAAAGCCTAACGAACTGAGGAGGTCACAACGATCATTCGGTTGTATCACATTCCACATCAGAACGCTCGAGCATAAGTACACAAAGAACATGGCGCACGCACGCACACACACACACACACACACACACACACACACACACACACACACACACACACACACACACACACACACACGTGGATATATCGCGACCTGGCAGGAATCCGTTGCACCTCTGCAAGCTGCATGTGTAGATAACAACCAACGTCGCACACATTGACACACACGGACACACACAAACAGGCCCATTCGGTTCAGAGTAACTCAGCTCCAGCGAGGTGGAAACGAGCAGCTGTGCATGTCCCCGTGCACATGGAAGGTTGTCAAACCGCACCTTCAAACCAGGTAAAACGTACACGCAAATCTTCCCACTCGTTCAAAGCTCACCTGTTGAAGTAGTACCAGGTAACCGAGGTTGAAGTGCAGTATGAAACAGCGAAGCGAAGCAACGAGAAAGAAACACGTGCTCGCACCCTTGAAGCAATGTTTCAAATGCGATAAGGAACAGTCGTTCTGTGATGTCACACAGTCGTGCAGTCACGCCCATTGGTGACCTCACAATGAAGGGTTCTGTTGGCTGTCGGTTCTTATAGTCGCATTGAAATGCAATTTCATTTCGACGAAGTTTCGTTCGCGCGTCGATGATGAGCAGTTGTCATTTCTTTGCGTATATTTGCCATCACAATTACTGTGTTATCGTGTTATTCCGCCATTTTTAAAATATTCTCAGCATGGTGACCAGGCATTTCCGAGCCGGTCTAACCCTCTGGCCGATGGAACGAATGTCTTCAGGACCGTCTATATATTATGTACGCATTTCTGCTAAATTGGACCAATCATGAGGTTGGGCAGGCCTGGGAGGATTGTTGGTTCGTTATTATTGCCAAATGATGTTACTCTTATTATTAGTGTTCATGTTATTAGTATTAATTGTTATATACTTTGTTACAATGTTATCGTTGTGTCTCTTGTTCATTTGGAAAGCCATGCCATGGAAGGACCTATTCAGCTTCTCTCTACACACCTGAGGATGGTGTCTGTAAAAAACATTGAAAGCCAAACGAACTGAGGAGGTCACAACGATCATTCGGTTGTATCACATTCCACATCAGAACGCTCAAGCAAAAGTACACAAAGAACATGGCGCACGCACGCGCAGACACACACACACACACACACACACACACACACACACACACACACACACACACACACACACATACACACACACACACACGTGGATATATCGCGACCTGGCAGGAATCCGTTGCACCTCTGCAAGCCGCATGTGTCGATAACAACCAACGTCGCACACATTGACACACACGGACACACACAAACAGGCCCATTCGGTTCAGAGTAACTCAGCTCCAGCGAGGTAGAAACGATCAGCTGTGCATGTCCCCGTGCACATGGAAGGTTGTCGAACCACACCTTCAAACCAGTTAAAACATACACGCAAATCTTCCCACTCGTTCAAAGCTCACGTGGTGAAGTAGTACCTACCAGGTAACCGAGGTTGAAGTGCAGCATGAAACAGCGAAGCGAAGCAACGAGAGAGAAACACGTGCTCGCCATCTTGAAGCAATGTTTCAAATGCGATAAGGAACTGTCGTTCTGTGACGTCACACAGTCGTGCAGTCACGCCCATTGGTGACCTCACAATGAAGGGTTCTGTTGGCTGTCGGTTCTTATAGTCGCATTGAAATGGAATTTCATTTCGACGAAGTTTCGTTCGCTCGTTGATGATGAGCGGTCGTCATTTCTTTGCGTATATTTGCCATCACAATTACTGTGTTATCCCGTCATTTTTTAAATATTCTCAGCATGGTGACCAGGCATTTCCGAGCAGGTCCAACCCTCTGGCCGATGTAACGAATGTCTTCAGGACCGTCTATATATTATGAACGCATTTCTGCTAAATTGCACTAATCATGAGGTTGGGCAGGCATGGGAGGGTTGTTGGTTCGTTATTATTGCTAAATGATGTTACTCTTATTATTGGTGTTAATGTTATTAGTAATAAATGTTATATACTTTGTTACAATGTTATCGTTGTGTCTCTTGTTCATTTGGAAAGCCATGCCGTGGAAGGACCTATTCAGCTTCTCTCTACACACCTGAGGATGGTGTCTGTCAAAAACATTGAAAGCCTATCGAACTGAAGAGGTCACAACGATCATTCGGTTGTGTCACATTCCACATCAGAACGCTCAAGCATAAGTACACAAAGAACATGGTGCACGCACGCACACGCACATACACACACGTGGATATATCGCGACCTGGCAGGAATCCTTTGCACCTCTGCAAGCCGCATGTGTAGATAACAACCAACGTCGCACACATTGACACACACGGACACACACAAACAGGCCCATTCGGTTCAGAGTAACTCAGCTCCAGCGAGGTGGAAACGAGCAGCTGTGCATGTCCCCATGCACATGGAAGGTTGTCGAACCGCACCTTCAAACCAGTTAAAACGAACACGCAAATCTTCCCACTCGTTCAAAGATCACGTGTTGAAGTAGTACCAGGTAACCGGGGTTGAAGTGTAGTATGAAGCAGCGAAGCGAAGCAACGAGAAAGACACACGTGCTCGCCATCTTGAAGCAATCTTTCAAATGCGATAAGGAACTGTCGTTCTGTGACATCACACAGTCGTGCAGTCACGCCCATTGGAGACCTCACAATGAAGGGTTCTGTTGGCTGTCGGTTCGAATAGTCGCATTGAAATGGAATTTCATTTCGACTAAGTTTCGTTCGCTCGTCGATGATGAGCGGTCGTCATTTCTTTGCGTATATTTGCCATCACAATTACTGTGTTATCGTGTTATTCCGTCATTTTTTAAATATTCTCAGCATGGTGACCAGGCATTTCCGAGCCGGTTTAACCCCCTCGCCGATGTAACGAATGTCTTCAGGACCGTCTATATATTATGTTCGCATTTCTGCTAAATTGGACCAATCATGAAGTTGGGCAGGCCTGGGAGGATTGTTGGTTCGTTATTATTGCCAAATGATGTTACTCTTATTATTGGTGTTAATGTTATTAGTATTAATTGTTATATACTTTGTTACAATGTTATCGTTGTGTCTCTTGTTCATTTGGAAAGCCATGCCATGGAAGGACCTATACTGCTTCTCTCTCCACACATGAGGATGGTGTCTGTCAAAAACATTGAAAGCCTAACGAACTGAGGAGGTCACAACGATCATTCGGTTGTATCACATTCCACATCAGAACGCTCAAGCATAAGTACACAAAGAACATGGCGCACGCACACACACACACACACACACACACACACACACACACACACACACACACACACACACACACACACACACACACACACGTGGATATATCGCGACCTGGCAGGAATCCGTTGCACCTCTGCAAGCCGCATGTGTAGATAACAACCAACGTCGCACACATTGACACACACGGACACACACAAATAGGCCCATTCGGTTCAGAGTAACTCAGCTCCAGCGAGGTGGAAACGAGCAGCTGTGCATGTCCCCGTGCACATGGAAGGTTGTCGAACCGCACCTTCAAACCAGTTAAAACGTACACGCAAATCTTCCCACTCGTTCAAAGCTCACGTGTTGAAGTAGTACCAGGTAACCGAGGTTGAAGTGTAGTATGAAGCAGCGAAGCGAAGCAACGAGAAAGACACACGTGCTCGCCATCTTGAAGCAATCTTTCAAATGCGATAAGGAACTGTCGTTCTGTGACATCACACAGTCGTGCAGTCACGCCCATTGGTGACCTCACAATGAAGGGTTCTGTTGGCTGTCGGTTCGAATAGTCGCATTGAAATGGAAATTCATTTCGACTAAGTTTCGTTCGCTCGTCGATGATGAGCGGTCGTCATTTCTTTGGGTATATTTGCCATCACAATTACTGTGTTATCGTGTTATTCCGTCATTTTTTTAATATTCCCAGCATGGTGACCAGGCATTTCCGAGCCGGTCTAACCCTCTGGCCGATGGAACGAATGTCTTCAGGACCGTCTATATATTATGTACGCATTTCTGCTAAATTGGACCAATCATGAGGTTGGGCAGGCCTGGGAGGATTGTTGGTTCGTTATTATTGCCTAATGTTGTTACGCTTATTATTGGTGTTAAGGTTATGAGTATTAATTGTTATATACTTTGTTACAATGTTATCGTTGTGTCTCTTGTTCATTTGGAAAGCCATGGCATGGAAGGACCTATACAGCTTCTCTCCACACCCCTGAGGATGGTGTCTCTCAAAAACATTGAAAGCCTAACGAACTGAGGAGGTCACAACGATCATTCGGTTGTATCACATTCCACATCAGAACGCTCAAGCATAAGTACACAAAGAACATGGCGCACGCACGCACACGCACACACACACACACTTGGATATATCGCGACCTGGCAGGAATCCGTTGCACCTCTGCAAGCCGCATGTGTAGATAACAACCAACGTCGCAAACATTGACACACACGGACACACACAAACAGGCCCATTCGGTTCAGAGTAACTCAGCTCCAGCGAGGTGGAAACGAGCAGCTGTGCATGTCCCCATGCACATGGAAGGTTGTCGAACCGCACCTTCAAACCAGTTAAAACGGACCCGCAAATCTTCCCACTCTTTCAAAGCTCACGTGTTGAAGTAGTACCAGGTAACCGAGGTTGAAGTGCAGCATGAAACAGCGACGCGAAGCAACGAGAAAGAAACACGTGCTCGCCATCTTGAAGCAATGTTTCAAATGCGATTAGGAACTGTCGTTCTGTGACGTCACACAGTCGTGCAGTCACGCCCATTGGTGACCTCACATTGAAGGGTTCTGTTGTCTGTCGGTTCTTATAGTTGCATTGAAATGGAATTTCATTTCGACGAAGTTTTGTTCGCTCGTCGACGATGAGCGGTCGTCATTTCTTTGCGTATATTTGCCATCACAATTACTGTGTTATCCCGTCATTTAAAAAATATTCTCAGCATGGTGACCAGGCATTTCCGAGCAGGCAAACCTCTGGCCGATGTAACGAATGTCTTCAGGACCGTCTATATATTATGTACGCATTCCTGATAAATTGGACCAATCATGAAGTTGGGCAGGCCTGGGAGGATTGTTGGGTCGTTATTATTGCCAAATGATGTTACTCTTATTATTGGCGTTAATGTTATTAGTATTAATTGTTATATACTTTGTTACAATGTTATCGTTGTGTCTCTTGTTCATTTGGAAAGCCATGCCATGGAAGGACCTATTCAGCTTCTCTCTTCACACCTGAGGATGGTGTCTGTCAAAAACATTGAAAGCCTAACGAACTGAGGAGGTCACAACGATCATTCGGTTGTATCACAATCCACATCAGAACGCTCAATCAAAAGTACACAAAGAACATGGCGCACACACACACACACACACACACACACACACACGTGGATATATCGCGACCTGGCAGGAATCCGATGCACCTCTGCAAGCCGCATGTGTAGATAACAACCAACGTCGCACACATTGACACACACGGACACACACAAACAGGCCCATTCGGTTCAGAGTAACTCAGCTCCAGCGAGGTGGAAACGAGCAGCTGTGCATGTCCCCGTGCACATGGAAGGTTGTCGAACCGCACCTTCAAACCAGTTAAAACATACATGTAAAGCGTGGTGCTACGCGCGCTTACTTGCTACCAAGGAGGAAGTGGACAACGCGGTTAAACAAAAGAGTCTTTATTCTCAAGAGGTCACTGTAGCACTGGCGTGCTCCGGGCTGCGTGCCCAGTGTATATCCTGAGGCCACGCCTACCCCTCGGGCGTGGCCGCCGCCCACTTGGTGCGCGGAATGATGTCACCACGCCAGTGGGCTTTCGTGTCCGCCACACGCGCCCCCCCAGAATTCCCGCGCACCTGGAGGGCCAGTTTGCGGGGCAAACTGATGACCCGGCCGAAGCGCCACACACGCAAATCTTCCCACTCGTTCAAAGCTCACGTGTTGAAGTAGTACCAGCTAACCGAGGTTCAAGTGCAGTATGAAACAGCGAAGCGAAGCAACGAGAAAGAAACACGTGCTCGCCATCTTGAAGCAATGTTTCAAATGCGATAAGGAACTGTCGTTTTGTGACGTCACACAGTCGTGCAGTCACGCCCATTGGTGACCTCACAATGAAGGGTTCTGTTGGCTGTCGGTTCTTATAGTCGCATTGAAATGGAATTTCATTTCGACGAAGTTTCGTTCGCTCGTCGATGATGAGCGGTCGTCATTTCTTTGCGTATATTTGCCATCACAATTACTGTGTTATCCCGTCATTTTAAAAATATTCTCAGCATGGTGACCAGGCATTTCCGAGCAGGCTAACCCTCTGGCCGATGTAACGAATGTCTTCAGGACCGTCTATATATTATGTACGCATTTCTGCTAAATTGCACCAATCATGAGGTTGGGCAGGCCTGGGAGGATTTTTGGTTCGTTATTATTGCCAAATGATGTTACTCTTATTATTGGTGTTAATGTTATTAGTATTAATTGTTATATACTTTGTTACAATGTTATCGTTGTGTCTCTTGTTCATTTGGAAAGCCATGCCGTGGAAGGACCTATTCAGCTTCTCTCTCCACACCTGAGGATGGTGTCTGTCAAAAACATTGAAAGCCGAACGAACTGAGGAGGTCACAACGATCATTCGGTTGTATCACATTCCACATCAGAACGCTCAAGCAGAAATACACAAAGAACATGGCGCACGCACGCACACCCACACACACACACACACACACACACACACACACACACACACACACACACACACACACACACACACACACACGTGGATATATCGCGACCTGGCAGGAATCCGTTGCACCCCTGCAAGCCGCATGTGTAGATAACAACCAACGTAGCAAACATTGACAGACACGGACACACACAAACAGGCCCATTCGGTTCAGAGTAACTCAGCTCCAGCGAGGTGGAAACGAGCAGCTGTGCATTTCCCCGTGCACATGGAAGGTTGTCGAACCGCACCTTCAAACCAGTTAAAACGTACACGCAAATCTTCCCACTCGTGCAAAGCTCACCTGTTGAAGTAGTACCAGGTAACCGAGGTTGAAGTACAGTATGAAACAGCGAAGCGAAGCAACGAGAAAGAAACACGTGCTCGCCATCTTGAAGCAATGTTTCAAATGCGATAAGGAACTGTCGTTCTGTGACGTCACACAGTCGTGCAGTCACGCCCATTGGTGACCTCACAATGAAGGGTTCTGTTGGCTGTCGGTTCTCATAGTCGCATTGAAATGGAATTTCATTTCGACGAAGTTTCGTTCGCTCGTCGACGATGAGCGGTCGTCATTTCTTTGCTTATATTTGCCATCACAATTACTGTGTTATCGTGTTATTCCGTCATTTTAAAAATATTCTCAGCATTGTGACCAGGCATTTCCGAGCCCTAACCCTCTGGCCGATGTAACGAATGTCTTCAGGACCGTCTATATATTATGTATGCATTTCTGCTGAATTGGACCAATCATGAGGTTGGGCAGGCCTGGGAGGATTGTTGGTTCGTTATTTTTCCCAAATGATGTTACTCTTATTATTGGTGTTAATGTTATTAGTATTAATTGTTATATATACTTTGTTACAATGTTATCGTTGTGTCTCTTGTTCATTTGGAAAGCCATGCCATGGAAGGACCTATTCAGCTTCTCTCGACACACCTGAGGATGGTGTCTGTCAAAAACATTGAAAGCCTAACGAACTGAGGAGGTCACAACGATCATTCGGTTGTATCACATTCCACATCAGAACGCTCAAGCATAAGTACACAAAGAACATGGCGCACGCACGCACACGCACATACACACACGTGGATATATCGCGACCTGGCAGGAATCCTTTGCACCTCTGCAAGCCGCATGTGTAGATAACAACCAACGTCGCACACATTGACACACACGGACACACACAAACAGGCCCATTCGGTTCAGAGTAACTCAGCCCCAGCGAGGTGGAAACGAGCAGCTGTGCATGTCCCCGTGCACATGGAAGGTTGTCGATCCGCACCTTCAAACCAGTTAAAACGTGCACGCAAATCTTCCCACTCATTCAAAGCTCACGTGTTGAAGTAGTACCAGATAACCGAGGTTGAAGTGCAGTATGAAACAGCGAAGCGAAGCAACGAGAAAGAAACACGTGCTCGCCATCTTGAAGCAATGTTTCAAATGCGATAAGGAACTATCGTTCTGTGACGTCACACAGTCGTGCAGTCACGCCCATTGGTGACCTCACAATGAAGGGTTCTGTTGGCTGTCGGTTCTAATAGTCGCATTGAAATGGAATTTCATTTCGACTAAGTTTCGTTAGCTCGTCGATGATGAGCGGTCGTCATTTCTTTGCGTATATTTGCCATCACAATTACTGTGTTATCCCGTCATTTTAAAAATATTCTCAGCATGGTGACCAGGCATTTCCGAGCAGGTTTAACCCTCTGGCCGATGTAACGAATGTCTTCAGGACCGTCTATATATTATGTACGCATTTCTGCTAAATTGCACCAATCATGAGGTTGGGCAGGCCTGGAAGGATTGTTGGTTCGTTATTATTGCCAAATGATGTTACTCTTATTATTGGTGTTTATGTTATTAGTATTAATTGTTATATACTTTGTTACAATGTTATCGTTGTGTCTCTTATTCATTTGGAAAGCCATGCCATGGAAGGACCTATTCAGCTTCTCTCTACACACCTGAGGATGGTGTCTGTCAAAAACATTGAAAGCCTACCGAACTGACGAGGTCACAACGATCATTCGGTTGTATCACATTCCACATCAGAACGCTCAAGCATAAGTACAGAAAGAACATGGCGCATGCACGCACGCACACACACACACACACACACACACACACACACACACACACACACACACACACACACACACACACACACACGTGGATATATCGCGACCTGGCAGGAATCCGATGCACCTCTGCAAGCCGCATGTGTAGATAACAACCAACGTCGCACACATTGACACACACGGACACACACAAACAGGCCCATTCGGTTCAGAGTAACTCAGCTCCAGCGAGGTGGAAACGAGCAGCTGTGCATGTCCCCGTGCACATGTAAGGTTGTCGAACCGCACCTTCAAACCAGTTAAAACATACACGTAAAGCGCGGTGCTACGCGCGCTTACTTGCTACCAAGGAGGAAGTGGACAACGCGGTTAAACAAAAGAGTCTTTATTCTCAAGAGGTCACTGTAGCACTGGCGTGCTCCGGGCTGCGTGCCCAGTGTATATCCTGAGGCCACGCCTACCCCTCGGGCGTGGCCGCCGCCCACTTGGTGCGCGGAATGATGTCACCACGCCAGTGGGCTTTCGTGTCCGCCACACGCGCCCCCCCAGAATTCCCGCGCACCTGGAGGGCCAGTTTGCGGGGCAAACGGATGACCCGGCCGAAGCGCCACACACGCAAATCTTCCCACTCGTTCAAAGCTCACGTGTTGAAGTAGTACCAGGTAACCGAGGTTCAAGTGCAGTATGAAACAGCGAAGCGAAGCAACGAGAAAGAAACACGTGCTCGCCATCTTGAAGCAATGTTTCAAATGCGATAAGGAACTGTCGTTCTGTGACGTCACACAGTCGTGCAGTCACGCCCATTGGTGACCTCACAATGAAGGGTTCTGTTGGCTGTCGGTTCTTATAGTCGCATTGAAATGGAATTTCATTTCGACGAAGTTTCGTTCGCTCGTCGATGATGAGCGGTCGTCATTTCTTTGCGTATATTTGCCATCACAATTACTGTGTTATCCCGTCATTTTTAAAATATTCTCAGCATTGTGACCAGGCATTTCCGAGCAGGCTAACCCTCTGGCCGATGTAACGAATGTCTTCAGGACCGTCTATATATTATGTACGCATTTCTGCTAAATTGCACCAATCATGAGGTTGGGCAGGCCTGGGAGGATTTTTGATTCGTTATTATTGCCAAATGATGTTACTCTTATTATTGGTGTTAATGTTATTAGTATTAATTGTTATATACTTTGTTACAATGTTATCGTTGTGTCTCTTGTTCATTTGGAAAGCCATGCCGTGGAAGGACCTATTCAGCTTCTCTCTCCACACCTGAGGATGGTGTCTGTCAAAAACATTGAAAGCCGAACGAACTGAGGAGGTCACAACGATCATTCGGTTGTATCACATTCCACATCAGAACGCTCAAGCAAAAATACACAAAGAACATGGCGCACGCACGCACACCCACACACACACACACACACACACACACACACACACACACACACACACACACACACACACACACACACACACACACACACACACACACACACACACACACACACACACGTGGATATATCGCGACCTGGCAATAATCCGTTGCACCCCTGCAAGCCGCATGTGTAGATAACAACCAACGTAGCAAACATTGACAGACACGGACACACACAAACAGGCCCATTCGGTTCAGAGTAACTCAGCTCCAGCGAGGTGGAAACGAGCAGCTGTGCACGTCCCCGTGCACATGGAAGGTTGTCGAACCGCACCTTCAAACCAGTTAAAACGTACACGCAAATCTTCACACTCGTGCAAAGCTCACCTGTTGAAGTAGTACCAGGTAACCGAGGTTGAAGTACAGTATGAAACAGCGAAGCGAAGCAACGAGAAAGAAACACGTGCTCGCCATCTTGAAGCAATGTTTCAAATGCGATAAGGAACTGTCGTTCTGTGACGTCACAGAGTCGTGCAGTCACGCCCATTGGTGACCTCACAATGAAGGGTTCTGTTGGCTGTCGGTTCTCATAGTCGCATTGAAATGGAATTTCATTTCGACGAAGTTTCGTTCGCTCGTCGATGATGAGCGGTCGTCATTTCTTTGCGTATATTTGCCATCACAATTACTGTGTTATCGTGTTGTTCCGTCATTTTTTAAATATTCTCAGCATGGTGACCAGGCATTTCCGAGCAGGTCTAACCCTCTGGCCGATGTAACGAATGTCTTCAGGACCGTCTATATATTATGTACGCATTTCTGCTAAATTGCACCAATCATGAGGTTGGGCAGGCCTGGGAGGATTGTTGGTTCGTTATTATTGCCAAATGATTTTACTCTTATTATTGGTGTTAATGTTATTAGTATTAATTGTTATATACTTTGTTACAATGTTATCGTTGTGTCTCTTGTTCATTTGGAAAGCCATGCCATGGAAGGACCTATTCAGCTTCTCTCTACACACCTGAGGATGGTGTCTGTCAAAAACATTGAAAGCCTAACGAACTGAGGAGGTCACAACGATCATTCGGTTGTATCACAATCCACATCAGAACGCTCAATCAAAAGTACACAAAGAACATGGCGCACGCACACACACACACACACACACACACACACACACACACACACACACACACACACACGTGGATATATCGCGACCTGGCAGGAATCCGATGCACCTCTGCAAGCCGCATGTGTAGATAACAACCAACGTCGCACACATTGACACACACGGACACACACAAACAGGCCCATTCGGTTCAGAGTAACTCAGCTCCAGCGAGGTGGAAACGAGCAGCTGTGCATGTCCCCGTGCACATGGAAGGTTGTCGAACCGCACCTTCAAACCAGTTAAAACATACACATAAAGCGCGGTGCTACGCGCGCTTACTTGCTACCAAGGAGGAAGTGGACAACGCGGTTAAACAAAAGAGTCTTTATTCTCAAGAGGTCACTGTAGCACTGGCGTGCTCCGGGCTGCGTGCCCAGTGTATATCCTGAGGCCACGCCTACCCCTCGGGCGTGGCCGCCGCCCACTTGGTGCGCGGAATGATGTCACCACGCCAGTGGGCTTTCGTGTCCGCCACACGCGCCCCCCCAGAATTCCCGCGCACCTGGAGGGCCAGTTTGCGGGGCAAACGGATGACCCGGCCGAAGCGCCACACACGCAAATCTTCCCACTCGTTCAAAGCTCACGTGTTGAAGTAGTACCAGGTAACCGAGGTTCAAGTGCAGTATGAAACAGCGAAGCGAAGCAACGAGAAAGAAACACGTGCTCGCCATCTTGAAGCAATGTTTCAAATGCGATAAGGAACTGTCGTTCTGTGACGTCACACAGTCGTGCAGTCACGCCCATTGGTGACCTCACAATGAAGGGTTCTGTTGGCTGTCGGTTCTTATAGTCGCATTGAAATGGAATT
Source organism: Myxine glutinosa (assembly GCF_964187855.1). Classification (NCBI taxonomy): domain Eukaryota; kingdom Metazoa; phylum Chordata; class Myxini; order Myxiniformes; family Myxinidae; genus Myxine; species Myxine glutinosa. The sequence continues at coordinate 42,634 of NW_027616361.1, read as the reverse complement.
TCATTTCGACGAAGTTTCGTTCGCTCGTCGATGATGAGCGGTCGTCATTTCTCTGCGTATATTTGCCATCACAATTACTGTGTTATCCCGTCATTTTAAAAATATTCTCAGCATGGTGACCAGGCATTTCCGAGCAGGCTAACCCTCTGGCCGATGTAACGAATGTCTTCAGTACCGTCTATATATTATGTACGCATTTCTGCTAAATTGCACCAATCATGAGGTTGGGCAGGCCTGGGAGGATTTTTGGTTCGTTATTATTGCCAAATGATGTTACTCTTATTATTGGTGTTAATGTTATTAGTATTAATTGTTATATACTTTGTTACAATGTTATCGTTGTGTCTCTTGTTCATTTGGAAAGCCATGCCGTGGAAGGACCTATTCAGCTTCTCTCTCCACACCTGAGGATGGTGTCTGTCAAAAACATTGAAAGCGGAACGAACTGAGGAAGTCACAACGATCATTCGGTTGTATCACATTCCACATCAGAACGCTCAAGCAAAAATACACAAAGAACATGGCGCACGCACGCACACCCACACACACACACACACACACACACACACACACACACACACACACACACACACACACACACACACACACACACACACACACACACACACACACGTGGATATATCGCGACCTGGCAAGAATCCGTTGCACCCCTGCAAGCCGCATGTGTAGATAACAACCAACGTAGCAAACATTGACAGACACGGACACACACAAACAGGCCCATTCGGTTCAGAGTAACTCAGCTCCAGCGAGGTGGAAACGAGCAGCTGTGCACGTCCCCGTGCACATGGAAGGTTGTCGAACCGCACCTTCAAACCAGTTAAAACGTACACGCAAATCTTCACACTCGTGCAAAGCTCACCTGTTGAAGTAGTACCAGGTAACCGAGGTTGAAGTACAGTATGAAACAGCGAAGCGAAGCAACGAGAAAGAAACACGTGCTCGCCATCTTGAAGCAATGTTTCAAATGCGATAAGGAACTGTCGTTCTGTGACGTCACAGAGTCGTGCAGTCACGCCCATTGGTGACCTCACAATGAAGGGTTCTGTTGGCTGTCGGTTCTCATAGTCGCATTGAAATGGAATTTCATTTCGACGAAGTTTCGTTCGCTCGTCGATGATGAGCGGTCGTCATTTCTTTGCGTATATTTGCCATCACAATTACTGTGTTATCGTGTTGTTCCGTCATTTTTTAAATATTCTCAGCATGGTGACCAGGCATTTCCGAGCAGGTCTAACCCTCTGGCCGATGTAACGAATGTCTTCAGGACCGTCTATATATTATGTACGCATTTCTGCTAAATTGCACCAATCATGAGGTTGGGCAGGCCTGGGAGGATTGTTGGTTCGTTATTATTGCCAAATGATTTTACTCTTATTATTGGTGTTAATGTTATTAGTATTAATTGTTATATACTTTGTTACAATGTTATCGTTGTGTCTCTTGTTCATTTGGAAAGCCATGCCATGGAAGGACCTATTCAGCTTCTCTCTACACACCTGAGGATGGTGTCTGTCAAAAACATTGAAAGCCTAACGAACTGAGGAGGTCACAACGATCATTCGGTTGTATCACAATCCACATCAGAACGCTCAATCAAAAGTACACAAAGAACATGGCGCACGCACACACACACACACACACACACACACACACACACACACACACACACACACACACACACACACACACACACACACACACACACGTGGATATATCGCGACCTGGCAGGAATCCGATGCACCTCTGCAAGCCGCATGTGTAGATAACAACCAACGTCGCACACATTGACACACACGGACACACACAAACAGGCCCATTCGGTTCAGAGTAACTCAGCTCCAGCGAGGTGGAAACGAGCAGCTGTGCATGTCCCCGTGCACATGGAAGGTTGTCGAACCGCACCTTCAAACCAGTTAAAACATACACGTAAAGCGCGGTGCTACGCGCGCTTACTTGCTACCAAGGAGGAAGTGGACAACGCGGTTAAACAAAAGAGTCTTTATTCTCAAGAGGTCACTGTAGCACTGGCGTGCTCCGGGCTGCGTGCCCAGTGTATATCCTGAGGCCACGCCTACCCCTCGGGCGTGGCCGCCGCCCACTTGGTGCGCGGAATGATGTCACCACGCCAGTGGGCTTTCTTGTCCGCCACACGCGCCCCCCCAGAATTCCCGCGCACCTGGAGGGCCAGTTTGCGGGGCAAACGGATGACCCGGCCGAAGCGCCACACACGCAAATCTTCCCACTCGTTCAAAGCTCACGTGTTGAAGTAGTACCAGGTAACCGAGGTTCAAGTGCAGTATGAAACAGCGAAGCGAAGCAACGAGAAAGAAACACGTGCTCGCCATCTTGAAGCAATGTTTCAAATGCGATAAGGAACTGTCGTTCTGTGACGTCACACAGTCGTGCAGTCACGCCCATTGGTGACCTCACAATGAAGGGTTCTGTTGGCTGTCGGTTCTTATAGTCGCATTGAAATGGAATTTCATTTCGACGAAGTTTCGTTCGCTCGTCGATGATGAGCGGTCGTCATTTCTTTGCGTATATTTGCCATCACAATTACTGTGTTATCGTGTTATTCCGTCATTTTAAAAATATTCTCAGCATTGTGACCAGGCATTTCCGAGCCCTAACCCTCTGGCCGATGTAACGAATGTCTTCAGGACCGTCTATATATTATGTATGCATTTCTGCTGAGTTGGACCAATCATGAGGTTGGGCAGGCCTGGGAGGATTGTTGGTTCGTTATTTTTCCCAAATGATGTTACTCTTATTATTGGTGTTAATGTTATTAGTATTAATTGTTATATATACTTTGTTACAATGTTATCGTTGTGTCTCTTGTTCAATTGGAAAGCCATGCCATGGAAGGACCTATTCAGCTTCTCTCTACACACCTGAGGATGGTGTCTGTCAAAAACATTGAAAGCCTAACGAACTGAGGAGGTCACAACGATCATTCGGTTGTATCACATTCCACATCAGAACGCTCAAGCATAAGTACACAAAGAACATGGCGCACGCACGCACACGCACATACACACACGTGGATATATCGCGACCTGGCAGGAATCCTTTGCACCTCTGCAAGCCGCATGTGTAGATAACAACCAACGTCGCACACATTGACACACACGGACACACACAAACAGGCCCATTCGGTTCAGAGTAACTCAGCCCCAGCGAGGTGGAAACGAGCAGCTGTGCATGTCCCCGTGCACATGGAAGGTTGTCGATCCGCACCTTCAAACCAGTTAAAACGTGCACGCAAATCTTCCCACTCATTCAAAGCTCACGTATTGAAGTAGTACCAGATAACCGAGGTTGAAGTGCAGTATGAAACAGCGAAGCGAAGCAACGAGAAAGAAACACGTGCTCGCCCTCTTGAAGCAATGTTTCAAATGCGATAAGGAACTATCGTTCTGTGACGTCACACAGTCGTGCAGTCACGCCCATTGGTGACCTCACAATGAAGGGTTCTGTTGGCTGTCGGTTCTAATAGTCGCATTGAAATGGAATTTCATTTCGACTAAGTTTCGTTAGCTCGTCGATGATGAGCGGTCGTCATTTCTTTGCGTATATTTGCCATCACAATTACTGTGTTATCCCGTCATTTAAAAAATATTCTCAGCATTGTGACCAGGCATTTCCGAGCAGGTTTAACCCTCTGGCCGATGTAACGAATGTCTTCAGGACCGTCTATATATTATGTACGCATTTCTGCTAAATTGCACCAATCATGAGGTTGGGCAGGCCTGGGAGGATTGTTGGTTCGTTATTATTGCCAAATGATGTTACTCTTATTATTGGTGTTAATGTTATTAGTATTAATTGTTATATACTTTGTTACAATGTTATCGTTGTGTCTCTTGTTCATTTGGAAAGCCATGCCATGGAAGGACCTATTCAGCTTCTCTCTACACACCTGAGGATGGTGTCTGTCAAAAACATTGAAAGCCTAACGAACTGAGGAGGTCACAACGATCATTCGGTTGTATCACATTCCACATCATAACGCTCAAGCATAAGTACAGAAAGAACATGGCGCATGCACGCACGCACACACACACACACACACACACACACACACACACACACACACACACACACACACACACACACACACACACACACGTGGATATATCGCGACCTGGCAGGAATCCGTTGCACCTCTGCAAGCCGCATGTGTAGATAACAACCAACGTCGCACACATTGACACACACGGACACACACAAACAGGCCCATTCGGTTCAGAGTAACTCAGCTCCAGCGAGGTGGAAACGAGCAGCTGTGCACGTCCCCGTGCACATGGAAGGTTGTCGAACCCCACCTTCAAACCAGTTAAAACGTACACGCAAATCTTCCCACTCGTTCAAAGCTCACGTGTTGAAGTAGTACCAGGTAACCGAGGTTGAAGTGCAGTATGAAACAGCGAAGCGAAGCAACGAGAAAGAAACACGTGCTCGCCATCTTGAAGCAATATTTCAAATGCGACAAGGAACTGTCGTTCTGTGACGTCGCACAGTCGTGCAGTCACGCCCATTGGTGACCTCACAATGAAGGGTTCTGTTGGCTGTCGGTTCTTATCGTCGCATTGAAATGGAATTTCATTTCGACAAAGTTTCGTTCGCTCGTCGATGATGAGCGTTCGTCATTTCTTTGCGTATATTTGCCATCACAATTACTGTGTTATCGTGTTATTCCGTCATTTTAAAAATATTCTCAGCATGGTGACCAGGCATTTCCGAGCCGGTCTAACCCTCTGGCCGATGTAACGAATGTCTTCAGGACCGTCTATATATTATGTACGCATTTCTGCTAAATTGGACCAATCGTGAGGTTGGGCAGGCCTGGGAGGATTGTTGGTTCGTTATTATTGCCAAATGATGTTACTCTTATTATTGGTGTTAATGTTATTTGTATTAATTGTTAAATACTTTGTTACAATGTTATCGTTGTGTCTCTTGTTCATTTGGAAAGCCATGCCATGGAAGGACCTATTCAGCTTCTCTCGTCACACCTGAGGATGGTGTTTGTCAAAAACATTGAAAGCCTAACGAACTGAGGAGGTCACAACGATCATTCGGTTGTATCACATTCCACATCAGAACGCTCAAGCATAAGCACACAAAGAACATGGCGCACGCACGCACACGCACACACACACACACGTGGATATATCGCGACCTGGCAGGAATCCGTTGCACCTCTGCAAGCCGCATGTGTAGATAACAACCAATGTCGCACCCCATTGACACACACGGACACACACAAACAGGCCCATTCGGTTCAGAGTAACTCAGCTCCAGCGAGGTGGAAACGAGCAGCTGTGCAGGTCCCTGTGAACAACCGCACCTTCAAACCAGTTAAAACGTACACGCAAATCTTCCCACTCGTTCAAAGCTCACGTGTTGAAGTAGTACCAGGTAACCGAGGTTGAAGTGCAGTATGAAACAGCGAAGCGAAGCAACGAGAAAGAAACACGTGCTCGCCATCTTGAAGCAATGTTTCAAATGCGATAAGGAACTGTCGTTCTGTGACGTCACACAGTCGTGCAGTCACGCCCATTGGTGACCTCACAATGAAGGGTTCTGTTGGCTGTCGGTTCCAATAGTCGCATTGAAATGGAATTTCATTTCGACTAAGTTTCGTTCGCTCGTCGATGATGAGCGGTCGTCATTTCTTTGCGTATATTTGCCATCACAATTACTGTGTTATCGTGTTATTCCGTCATTTTTAAAATATTCTCAGCATGGTGACCAGGCATTTCCGAGCCGGTCTAATCCTCTGGCCGATGTAACGAATGTCTTCAGGACCGTCTATATATTATGTACGCATTTCTGCTAAATTGGACCAATCGTGAGGTTGGGCAGGCCTGGGAGGATTGTTGGTTCGTTATTATTGCCAAATGATGTTACTCTTATTATTGGTGTTAATGTTATTAGTATTAATTGTTATATACTTTGTTACAATGTTATCGTTGTGTCTCTTGTTCATTTGGAAAGCCATACCATGGAAGGACCTATTCAGCTTCTCTCTACACACCTGATGATGGTGTCTGTCAAAAACATTGAAGAAAAGTACCTGGAAATTGGTCGCAAAGATGACGATTATCGCAGCGCGACGCCAGAGACTGACATCACAAAACTTCCATAATTTGCGCTCTTTCTTTCATGGCATCCAGAATATTCTGCTCGTAGTTTCACACTCGTATTTCACTTATATAATTTTACACTTTCACCAATGTCGGAAAGTTTTCAAACATTTACTGCACATATTACACATTCAGAATAAAACGCTCAATGATAATCGAATGAATTTTACACAAGAATAAATTTATTCCTTCTTCATCTGCAAGCACGTGTTGCCCATGCAACACGTAACAAACGTCGTTTAAAATCACGTGATCTCCATGCAACATATAACAAGTGTATATGTATCAATATAACAAGCGTCATTTAAAATCACGTGTTCATTACTTGTGTTCTTCATGATTCATGATTAGCACAAACACCCTTGAGAGGGCTCGCGCTCTGATGAACTCGGACTCGATGGGAGCAGCGAAATGCAAACCCAGCGGGTATCCCTCGTGCTGCTCATATTGATTATTATTGCGACTTGCTTCGGACATCCTGGTAATTGGTTTTCATGTTAATCGCCTGTGCACACGTCGAGAACCACCCACGTGTGTGTGTGTGCATATGTGTGTATGTGTGTATGTGTATGTGTGTATGTGCGTATGTGTGTGTGTCTTCTCCATAACACCAACGCCATGAAACATAGCGGCTCCAAATTTGTCATGCATACATCTCCACCTCTGAGATAGTGCATGAATGAAAACTGTGCGTTTTGGTGTGTTTAAACACCCTTAAAGATTATTATTAATGTGGAGTTCTACTGCAGTCTTCTGAATTCTGATGTGGAATGTGACATACTGAAATTATCATCATGGCTTCCTGAGTTGATTAGGCTAATTAAGTACAAATAATCTGGAAGAATTCCCATGTTTAAAATGCACACCATGTTAAGGTGTATATAGCAGCTTAATAGGTCCTTCCACGGCATGGCATTCTAATTACAAAATAAACTGGAAAGAGCAATCAAAGATTGCAGACCCTTGCCAGGACATGTTTTTAGTGGTTTTAAAGGCTTTTGTGTTGAAACAAATATGGCGGCCACACCACGTGACCGATGACGTTATTTTTTTTCTCCACAAATTTATCCATAGATGGAACCGCCTTTCGAGGCCATTTTCCCCCGCAGAGTGGGGTCGATCTTTTTTGGGCACTATGGTCCTCTTTTTGAAGCAATGTTTTATGGCCGGATGCCCTTCCTGCCGCCAACCCTGTTAGTCGCCTCTTGCGACAGACAGGGAATTACCAATGAACTGGCACTCAATTTGCCGACCTTGGAAGGGATGACAGGCTGAGTCAACCCCCCTGTTGTTAATTCAGCGATTGACCGGGATTCAAACCCAGGATCCTATGATCACAAGCTGGTACCCTAACTGCTAAGCCAAAACCAGGCTTAATTTATCCTTAGATGACGCTCAAGAAATTTCATCTTGATCGGATGAAGTTTTGTACTTGTCGAATTATGACGTCATCATGGAGTAACCTGTGACATCATTATTAACATATGTTATTTCCCGTGGAGAGGTCTTTACAATGAGCCATGTATAAAAAAATTTCTATGCAGCGCTTTTGGAGATATAGAGGTGCAACGTTTTTCGGTTTTTCTAAGATGGCGCCCGTTCCGTGTGACCTATGACGTCACAATTATCATTATAAAATTCTACAGGTGGAGTTGCACCTATGGTGAAAATTTTCTGTCAATCGGACCAACAGTTGCAGAGAAAATGATATTTATTCTGTGTGGACAAACAAACAAACAGAGACAGACAGACAGACAAACAAAAATCATTCATTTTTCATTTTTTGAAAAATCACTCAAAGAGCAACACTTGGCAAAACATAACAAAGTAGAATGGCACTCAGTAGAGCATCCTTTTGACCTCAAAAAATATTAGTGCCTGAATTCAGTGACCTGATATGCAAATCGTCTTCAAAGTTGAAGTTAATCAGATGAAAATGCACAATTTTAGAAATTTGACCTATGTTGACCTTTTGGCCTATGTTGACCTCAAAAATAGTTGGTGGTTGCTTTCAGTTAGCTGATATGCAAATCCCATTCAGTTTTCAAGTCAATCAGATGAAAATTAAGGATTTTAGAAATTTGAAATTGTTGACCTTTGGCCTATGTTGACCTTTTTGCCTATGCTGATCTCAAAAATAGTTGTTGGTTGAATTCAGTTAGCTGACATGAAAATCCTATTCAAATGTCAAGTCAATATCACAAGTGCAAAAAGTGGTTTTTCAACACGAACACAAGTGCGAAAAGTCGTTTTTCCACACTAATACAAGTGCAAAAGTGGTTTCCTGCACCAACACAAGTGCGAAAAGTGGTTTTTCAACACTAACACAAGTGCGAAAAGTGGTTTTTCAACACAAACACAAGTGCGAAAAGTGGTTTTTCAACACTAACACAAGTGCGAAAAGTGTTTTTTCCACACTAATACAAGTGCAAAAGTGGTTTCCTGCACCAACACAAGTGCGAAAAGTGGTTTTTCAACACTAACACAAGTGCGAAAAGTGGTTTTTCAACACTAACACAAGTGCGAAAAGTGGTTTTTCAACACTAACACAAGTGCGAAAAGTGTTTTTTCCACACTAATACAAGTGCAAAGGTGGTTTCCTGCACCAACACAAGTGCGAAAAGTGTTTTTTCAACACTAACACAAGTGCAAAAAGTATTTTTTCCACACTAATACAAGTGCAAAAGTGGTTTCCTGCACCAACACAAGTGCGAAAAGTGGTTTTTCAACACTATCACAAGTGCAAAAAGTGGTTTTTCAACACGAACACAAGGGCGAAAAGTCGTTTTTCCACACTAATACAAGTGCAAAAGTGGTTTCCTGCACCAACACAAGTGCGAAAAGTGGTTTTTCAACACTAACACAAGTGCGAAAAGTGGTTTTTCAACACAAATACAAGTGCGAAAAGTGGTTTTTCAACACTAACACAAGTGCGAAAAGTGTTTTTTCCACACTAATACAAGTGCAAACGTGGTTTCCTGCACCAACACAAGTGCGAAAAGTGGTTTTTCAACACTAACACAAGTGCGAAAAGTGGTTTTTCAACACTAACACAAGTGCGAAAAGTGTTTTTTCCACACTAATACAAGTGCAAAAGTGGTTTTTCAACACTAACACAAGTGCAAAAAGTGGTTTTTCAACACTAACACAAGTGCGAAAAGTGGTTTTTCAACACTAACACAAGTGCAAAAAGTGTTTTTTCCACACTAATACAAGTGCAAAAGTGGTTTCCTGCACCAACACAAGTGCGAAAAGTAGTTTTTCAACACTAACACAAGTGCGAAAAGTGTTTTTTCCACACTAATACAAGTGCAAAAGTGGTTTCCTGCACCAACACAAGTGCGAAAAGTAGTTTTTCAACACTAACACAAGTGCGAAAAGTGTTTTTTCCACACTAATACAAGTGCAAAAGTGGCTGCCTGCACCAACACAAGTGCGAAAAGTGGTTTTTCAACACCAACACAAGTGCGAAAAGTGTTTTTTCAACACTAACACAAGTGCGAAAAGTGGTTTTTCAACACTAACACAAGTGCGAAAAGTGTTTTTTCCACACTAATACAAGTGCAAAAGTGGTTTCCTGCACCAACACAAGTGCGAAAAGTGGTTTTTCAACACTTACACAAGTGCGAAAAGTGGTTTTTCAACACTAACATTAGTGCGAAAAGTGGTTTTTCAACACTAACACAAGTGCGAAAAGTGGTTTTTCCACACTAATACAAGTGCAAAAGTGGTTTCCTGCACCAACACAAGTGCGAAAAGTGGTTTTTCAACACTAACACAAGTGCGAAAAGTGGTTTTTCAACACTATCACAAGTGCAAAAAGTGTTTTTTCCACACTAATACAAGTGCAAAAGTGGTTTCCTGCACCAACACAAGTGCGAAAAGTGGTTTTTCAACACTAACACAAGTGCGAAAAGTGGTTTTTCAACACTAACACAAGTGCGAAAAGTGTTTTTTCAACACTAACACAAGTGCGAAAAGTGGTTTTTCAACACTAACACAAGTGCGAAAAGTGTTTTTTCAACACTAACACAAGTGCGAAAAGTGGTTTTTCAACACTAACACAAGTGCGAAAAGTGGTTTTTCAACACTAACACAAGTGCGAAAAGTGTTTTTTCCACACTAATACAAGTGCAAAAGTGGTTTCCTGCACCAACACAAGTGCGAAAAGTGGTTTTTCAACACTAACACAAGTGCGAAAAGTGGGTTTTCAACACTAACATGAGTGCGAAAAGTGGTTTTTCAACACTAACACAAGTGCGAAAAGTGGTTTTTCCACACTAATACAAGTGCAAAAGTGGTTTCCTGCACCAACACAAGTGCGAAAAGTGGTTTTTCAACACTAACACAAGTGCGAAAAGTGGTTTTTCAACACTATCACAGGTGCAAAAAGTGTTTTTTCCACACTAATACAAGTGCAAAAGTGGTTTCCTGCACCAACACAAGTGCGAAAAGTGGTTTTTCAACACTAACACAAGTGCGAAAAGTGGTTTTTCAACACTAACACAAGTGCGAAAAGTGTTTTTTCCACACTAACACAAGTGCGAAAAGTGGTTTTTCAACACTAACACAAGTGCGAAAAGTGGTTTTTCAACACTAACACAAGTGCGAAAAGTGGTTTTTCAACACCAACACAAGTGCGAAAAGTGTTTTTTCAAGACTAACACAAGTGCGAAAAGTGGTTTTTCAACACTAACACAAGTGCGAAAAGTGGTTTTTCAACACTAACACAAGTGCGAAAAGTGTTTTTTCCACACTAATACAAGTGCAAAAGTGGTTTCCTGCACCAACACAAGTGCGAAAAGTGGTTTTTCAACACTAACACAAGTGCGAAAAGTGGTTTTTCAACACTAACATGAGTGCGAAAAGTGGTTTTTCAACACTAACACAAGTGCGAAAAGTGGTTTTTCCACACTAATACAAGTGCAAAAGTGGTTTCCTGCACCAACACAAGTGCGAAAAGTGGTTTTTCAACACTAACACAAGTGCGAAAAGTGGTTTTTCAACACTATCACAAGTGCAAAAAGTGTTTTTTCCACACTAATACAAGTGCAAAAGTGGTTTCCTGCACCAACACAAGTGCAAAAAGTGGTTTTTCAACACTAACACAAGTGCGACAAGTGGTTTTTCAACACTAACACAAGTGCGAAAAGTGTTTTTTCCACACTAATACAAGTGCAAAAGTGGTTTCCTGCACCAACACAAGTGCGAAAAGTGGTTTTTCAACACTAACACAAGTGCGAAAAGTGGTTTTTCAACACTAACACAAGTGCGAAAAGTGGTTTTTCAACACTAACACAAGTGCGAAAAGTGGTTTTTCCACACTAATACAAGTGCAAAAGTGGTTTCCTGCGCCAACACAAGTGCGAAAAGTGGTTTTTCAACACTAACACAAGTTCGAAAAGTGGTTTTTCAACACTATCACAAGTGCAAAAAGTGTTTTTTCCACACTAATACAAGTGCAAAAGTGGTTTCCTGCACGAACACAAGTGCGAAAAGTGATTTTTCAACACTAACACAAGTGCGAAAAGTGGTTTTTCAACACTAACACAAGTGCGAAAAGTGGTTTTTCAACACTAACACAAGTGCGAAAAGTGGTTTTTCAACACTAACACAAGTGCGAAAAGTGGTTTTTCCACACTAATACAAGTGCAAAAGTGGTTTCCTGCACCAACACAAGTGCGAAAAGTGGTTTTTCAACACTAACACAAGTTCGAAAAGTGGTTTTACAACACTATCACAAGTGCAAAAAGTGTTTTTTCCACACTAATACAAGTGCAAAAGTGGTTTCCTGCACCAACACAAGTGCGAAAAGTGATTTTTCAACACTAACACAAGTGCGAAAAGTGGTTTTTCAACACTAACACAAGTGAGAAAAGTGGTCTTTCAACACTATCACAAGTGCAAAAAGTTTTTTTCCCACACTAATACAAGTGCAAAAGTGGTTTCCTGCACCAACACAAGTGCGAAAAGTGGTTTTTCAACACTAACACAAGTGCGAAAAGTGGTTTTTCAACACTAACACAAGTGCGAAAAGTGGTTTTTCAACACTAACACAAGTGCGAAAAGTGGTTTTTCAACACTAACACAAGTGCGAAAAGTGGTTTTTCAACACTAACACAAGTGCGAAAAGTGGTGTTTCCACACTAATACAAGTGCAAAAGTGGTTTCCTGCACCAACACAAGTGCGAAAAGTGGTTTTTCAACACTAACACAAGTGCGAAAAGTGGTTTTTCAACACTATCACAAGTGCAAAAAGTGGTTTTTCAACACTAACACAAGTGCGAAAAGTGGTTTTTCAACACTATCACAAGTGCAAAAAGTGTTTTTTCCACACTAATACAAGTGCAAAAGTGGTTTCCTGCACCAACACAAGTGCGAAAAGTGGTTTTTCAACACTAACACAAGTGCGAAAAGTGGTTTTTCAACAATTAACAAGTGCAAAAAGTGTTTTTTCCACACTAATACAAGTGCACAAGTGGTTTCCTGCACCAACACAAGTGCGAAAAGTGGTTTTTCAACACTAACACAAGTGCGAAAAGTGGTTTTTCAACACTAACACAAGTGCGAAAAGTGGTTTTTCCACACTAATACAAGTGCTAAAGTGGTTTCCTGCACCAACACAAGTGCGAAAAGTGGTTTTTCAACACTAACACAAGTGCGAAAAGTGGTTTTTCAACACTAACACAAGTGCGAAAAGTGGTTTTTCAACACTAACACAAGTGCGAAAAGTGGTTTTTCAACACTAACACAAGTGCGAAAAGTGGTTTTTCAACACTAACACAAGTGCGAAAAGTGTTTTTCCACACTAATACAAGTGCAAAGGTGGTTTCCTGCACCAACACAAGTGCGAAAAGTGTTTTTTCAACACTAACACAAGGGCGAAAAGTGGTTTTTCAACACTATCACAAGTGCAAAAAGTATTTTTTCCACACTAATACAAGTGCAAAAGTGGTTTCCTGCACCAACACAAGTGCGAAAAGTGGTTTTTCAACACTATCACAAGTGCAAAAAGTGGTTTTTCAACACGAACACAAGTGCGAAAAGTCGTTTTTCCACACTAATACAAGTGCAAAAGTGGTTTCCTGCACCAACACAAGTGCGAAAAGTGGTTTTTCAACACTAACACAAGTGCGAAAAGTGGTTTTTCAACACAAACACAAGTGCGAAAAGTGGTTTTTCAACACTAACACAAGTGCGAAAAGTGTTTTTTCCACACTAATACAAGTGCAAAAGTGGTTTCCTGCACCAACACAAGTGCGAAAAGTGGTTTTTCAACACTAACACAAGTGCGAAAAGTGGTTTTTCAACACTAACACAAGTGCGAAAAGTGGTTTTTCAACACTAACACAAGTGCGAAAAGTGTTTTTTCCACACTAATACAAGTGCAAAGGTGGTTTCCTGCACCAACACAAGTGCGAAAAGTGTTTTTTCAACACTAACACAAGGGCGAAAAGTGGTTTTTCAACACTATCACAAGTGCAAAAAGTATTTTTTCCACACTAATACAAGTGCAAAAGTGGTTTCCTGCACCAACACAAGTGCGAAAAGTGGTTTTTCAACACTATCACAAGTGCAAAAAGTGGTTTTTCAACACGAACACAAGGGCGAAAAGTCGTTTTTCCACACTAATACAAGTGCAAAAGTGGTTTCCTGCACCAACACAAGTGCGAAAAGTGGTTTTTCAACACTAACACAAGTGCGAAAAGTGGTTTTTCAACACAAATACAAGTGCGAAAAGTGGTTTTTCAACACTAACACAAGTGCGAAAAGTGTTTTTTCCACACTAATACAAGTGCAAAAGTGGTTTCCTGCACCAACACAAGTGCGAAAAGTGGTTTTTCAACACTAACACAAGTGCGAAAAGTGGTTTTTCAACACTAACACAAGTGCGAAAAGTGTTTTTTCCACACTAATACAAGTGCAAAAGTGGTTTTTCAACACTAACACAAGTGCAAAAAGTGGTTTTTCAACACTAACACAAGTGCGAAAAGTGGTTTTTCAACACTAACACAAGTGCAAAAAGTGTTTTTTCCACACTAATACAAGTGCAAAAGTGGTTTCCTGCACCAACACAAGTGCGAAAAGTAGTTTTTCAACACTAACACAAGTGCGAAAAGTGTTTTTTCCACACTAATACAAGTGCAAAAGTGGTTTCCTGCACCAACACAAGTGTGAAAAGTAGTTTTTCAACACTAACACAAGTGCGAAAAGTGTTTTTTCCACACTAATACAAGTGCAAAAGTGGCTGCCTGCACCAACACAAGTGCGAAAAGTGGTTTTTCAACACCAACACAAGTGCGAAAAGTGTTTTTTCAACACTAACACAAGTGCGAAAAGTGGTTTTTCAACACTAACACAAGTGCGAAAAGTGGTTTTTCAACACTAACACAAGTGCGAAAAGTGTTTTTTCCACACTAATACAAGTGCAAAAGTGGTTTCCTGCACCAACACAAGTGCGAAAAGTGGTTTTTCAACACTTACACAAGTGCGAAAAGTGGTTTTTCAACACTAACATTAGTGCGAAAAGTGGTTTTTCAACACTAACACAAGTGCGAAAAGTGGTTTTTCCACACTAATACAAGTGCAAAAGTGGTTTCCTGCACCAACACAAGTGCAAAAAGTGGTTTTTCAACACTAACACAAGTGCGAAAAGTGGTTTCTATCACAAGTGCAAAAAGTGTTTTTTCCACACTAATACAAGTGCAAAAGTGGTTTCCTGCACCAACACAAGTGCGAAAAGTGGTTTTTCAACACTAACACAAGTGCGAAAAGTGGTTTTTCAACACTAACACAAGTGCGAAAAGTGTTTTTTCAACACTAACACAAGTGCGAAAAGTGGTTTTTCAACACTAACACAAGTGCGAAAAGTGTTTTTTCAACACTAACACAAGTGCGAAAAGTGGTTTTTCAACACTAACACAAGTGCGAAAAGTGGTTTTTCAACACTAACACAAGTGCGAAAAGTGTTTTTTCCACACTAATACAAGTGCAAAAGTGGTTTCCTGCACCAACACAAGTGCGAAAAGTGGTTTTTCAACACTAACACAAGT
This sequence comes from Myxine glutinosa, assembly GCF_964187855.1. Classification (NCBI taxonomy): domain Eukaryota; kingdom Metazoa; phylum Chordata; class Myxini; order Myxiniformes; family Myxinidae; genus Myxine; species Myxine glutinosa. The sequence goes on along the minus strand of NW_027616361.1, from coordinate 27,405 downwards.
GCGAAAAGTGGTTTTTCAACACTAACATGAGTGCGAAAAGTGGTTTTTCAACACTAACACAAGTGCGAAAAGTGGTTTTTCCACACTAATACAAGTGCAAAAGTGGTTTCCTGCACCAACACAAGTGCGAAAAGTGGTTTTTCAACACTAACACAAGTGCGAAAAGTGGTTTTTCAACACTATCACAAGTGCAAAAAGTGTTTTTTCCACACTAATACAAGTGCAAAAGTGGTTTCCTGCACCAACACAAGTGCGAAAAGTGGTTTTTCAACACTAACACAAGTGCGAAAAGTGGTTTTTCAACACTAACACAAGTGCGAAAAGTGTTTTTTCCACACTAACACAAGTGCGAAAAGTGGTTTTTCAACACTAACACAAGTGCGAAAAGTGGTTTTTCAACACTAACACAAGTGCGAAAAGTGGTTTTTCAACACCAACACAAGTGCGAAAAGTGTTTTTTCAAGACTAACACAAGTGCGAAAAGTGGTTTTTCAACACTAACACAAGTGCGAAAAGTGGTTTTTCAACACTAACACAAGTGCGAAAAGTGTTTTTTCCACACTAATACAAGTGCAAAAGTGGTTTCCTGCACCAACACAAGTGCGAAAAGTGGTTTTTCAACACTAACACAAGTGCGAAAAGTGGTTTTTCAACACTAACATGAGTGCGAAAAGTGGTTTTTCAACACTAACACAAGTGCGAAAAGTGGTTTTTCCACACTAATACAAGTGCAAAAGTGGTTTCCTGCACCAACACAAGTGCGAAAAGTGGTTTTTCAACACTAACACAAGTGCGAAAAGTGGTTTTTCAACACTATCACAAGTGCAAAAAGTGTTTTTTCCACACTAATACAAGTGCAAAAGTGGTTTCCTGCACCAACACAAGTGCGAAAAGTGGTTTTTCAACACTAACACAAGTGCGAAAAGTGGTTTTTCAACACTAACACAAGTGCGAAAAGTGTTTTTTCCACACTAACACAAGTGCGAAAAGTGGTTTTTCAACACTAACACAAGTGCGAAAAGTGGTTTTTCAACACTAACACAAGTGCGAAAAGTGGTTTTTCAACACCAACACAAGTGCGAAAAGTGTTTTTTCAAGACTAACACAAGTGCGAAAAGTGGTTTTTCAACACTAACACAAGTGCGAAAAGTGGTTTTTCAACACTAACACAAGTGCGAAAAGTGTTTTTTCCACACTAATACAAGTGCAAAAGTGGTTTCCTGCACCAACACAAGTGCGAAAAGTGGTTTTTCAACACTAACACAAGTGCGAAAAGTGGTTTTTCAACACTAACATGAGTGCGAAAAGTGGTTTTTCAACACTAACACAAGTGCGAAAAGTGGTTTTTCCACACTAATACAAGTGCAAAAGTGGTTTCCTGCACCAACACAAGTGCGAAAAGTGGTTTTTCAACACTAAAACAAGTGCGAAAAGTGGTTTTTCAACACTATCACAAGTGCAAAAAGTGTTTTTTCCACACTAATACAAGTGCAAAAGTGGTTTCCTGCACCAACACAAGTGCGAAAAGTGGTTTTTCAACACTAACACAAGTGCGACAAGTGGTTTTTCAACACTAACACAAGTGCGAAAAGTGTTTTTTCCACACTAATACAAGTGCAAAAGTGGTTTCCTGCACCAACACAAGTGCGAAAAGTGGTTTTTCAACACTAACACAAGTGCGAAAAGTGGTTTTTCAACACTAACACAAGTGCGAAAAGTGGTTTTTCAACACTAACACAAGTGCGAAAAGTGGTTTTTCCACACTAATACAAGTGCAAAAGTGGTTTCCTGCGCCAACACAAGTGCGAAAAGTGGTTTTTCAACACTAACACAAGTTCGAAAAGTGGTTTTTCAACACTATCACAAGTGCAAAAAGTGTTTTTTCCACACTAATACAAGTGCAAAAGTGGTTTCCTGCACGAACACAAGTGCGAAAAGTGATTTTTCAACACTAACACAAGTGCGAAAAGTGGTTTTTCAACACTAACACAAGTGAGAAAAGTGGTCTTTCAACACTATCACAAGTGCAAAAAGTGTTTTTTCCACACTAATACAAGTGCAAAAGTGGTTTCCTGCACCAACACAAGTGCGAAAAGTGGTTTTTCAACACTAAAACAAGTGCGAAAAGTGGTTTTTCCACACTAACACAAGTGCGAAAAGTGGTTTTTCAACACTAACACAAGTGCGAAAAGTGGTTTTTCAACACTAACACAAGTGTGAAAAGTGGTTTTTCCACACTAATACATGTGCAAAAGTGGTTTCCTGCACCAACACAAGTGCGAAAAGTGGTTTTTCAACACTATCACAAGTGCAAAAAGGGGTTTTCAACACTAACACAAGTGCGAAAAGTCGTTTTTCCACACTAATACAAGTGCAAAAGTGGTTTCCTGCACCAACACAAGTGCGAAAAGTGGTTTTTCAACACTAACACAAGTGCGAAAAGTGGTTTTTCAACACTAACACAAGTGCGAAAAGTGTTTTTTCCACACTAATACAAGTGCAAAAGTGGTTTCCTGCACCAACACATGTGCGAAAAGTGGTTTTTCAACACTAACACAAGTGCGAAATGTGGTTTTTCAACACTAACACAAGTGCGAAAAGTGGTTTTTCCACACTAATACAAGTGCAAAAGTGGTTTCCTGCACCAACACAAGTGCGAAAAGTGGTTTTTCAACACTAACACAAGTGCGAAAAGTGGTTTTTCAACACTAACACAAGTGCAAAAAGTAGTTTTTCAACACTATCACAAGTGCAAAAAGTGTTTTTTCCACACTAATACAAGTGCAAAAGTGGTTTCCTACACCAACACAAGTGCGAAAAGTGGTTTTTCAACACTAACACAAGTGCGAAAAGTGGTTTTTCAACACTAACACAAGTGCGAAAAGTGGTTTTTCAACACTAACACAAGTGCGAAAAGTGTTTTTTCCACACTAATACAAGTGCAAAAGTGGTTTCCTGCACCAACACAAGTGCGAAAAGTGGTTTTTCAACACTAACACAAGTGCGAAAAGTGGTTTTTCAACACTAACACAAGTGCGAAAAGTGGTTTTTCAACACTAACACAAGTGCAAAAAGTGGTTTTTCCACACTAATACAAGTGCAAAAGTGGTTTCCTGCACCAACACAAGTGCGAAAAGTGGTTTTTCAACACTAACACAAGGGCGAAAAGTGGTTTTTCAACACTAACACAAGTGCGAAAAGTGGTTTTTCAACATTAACACAAGTGCGAAAAGTGTTTTTTCCACACTAATACAAGTGCAAAAGTGGTTTCCTGCACCAACACAAGTGCGAAAAGTGGTTTTTCAACACTAACACAAGTGCGAAAAGTTGTTTTTCAACACTAACACAAGTGCGAAAAGTGGTTTTTCAACACTAACACCAGTGCGAAAAGTGGTTTTTCCACACTAATACAAGTGCAAAAGTGGTTTCCTGCACCAAAACAAGTGCGAAAAGTGGTTTTTCAACACTAACACAAGGGCGAAAAGTGGTTTTTCAACACTATCACAAGTGCAAAAAGTGTTTTTTCCACACTAATACAAGTGCAAAAGTGGTTTCCTGCACCAACACAAGTGCGAAAAGTGGTTTTTCAACACTAACACAAGTGCGAAAAATGGTTTTTCAACACTAACACAAGTGCAAAAAGTAGTTTTTCCACACTAATACAAGTGCAAAAGTGGTTTCCTGCACCAACACAAGTGCGAAAAGTGGTTTTTCAACACTAACACAAGTGCGAAAAGTGGTTTTTCAACACTAACACAAGTGCGAAAAGTGGTTTTTCAACACTAACACAAGTGCGAAAAGTGGTTTTTCCACACTAATACAAGTGCAAAAGTGGTTTCCTGCACCAACACAAGTGCGAAAAGTGGTTTTTCAACACTAACACAAGTTCGAAAAGTGGTTTTTCAACACTATCACAAGTGCAAAAAGTGTTTTTTCCACACTAATACAAGTGCAAAAGTGGTTTTTCCACAATAATACAAGTGCAAAAGTGGTTTCCTGCTCCAACACAAGTGCGAAAAGTGGTTTTTCAACACTAACACAAGTGCGAAAAGTGGTTTTTCAACACTAACACAAGTGCGAAAAGTGGTTTTTCAACACTAACACAAGTGCGAAAAGTGGTTTTTCAACACTATCACAAGTGCAAAAAGTGGTTTTTCCACACTATTACAAGTGCAAAAGTGGTTTCCTGCACCAACACAAGTGCGAAAAGTGGTTTTTCAACACTAACACAAGTGCGAAAAGTGGTTTTTCAACACTATCACAAGTGCAAAAAGTGTTTTTTCCACACTAATACAAGTGCAAAAGTGGTTTCCTGCACCAACACAAGTGCGAAAAGTGGTTTTTCAACACGAACACAAGTGCGAAAAGTGGTTTTTCAACACTAACACAAGTGCGAAAAGTGTTTTTTCCACACTAATACAAGTGCAAAAGTGGTTTCCTGCACCAACACAAGTGCGAAAAGTGGTTTTTCAACACTAACACAAGTGCGAAAAGTGGTTTTTCAACACTAACACAAGTGCGAAAAGTGGTTTTTCAACACTAACACAAGTGCGAAAAGTGGTTTTTCCACAATAATACAAGTGCAAAAGTGGTTTCCTGCGCCAACACAAGTGCGAAAAGTGGTTTTTCAACACTAACACAAGTTCGAAAAGTGGTTTTTCAACACTATCACAAGTGCAAAAAGTGTTTTTTCCACACTAACACAAGTGCGAAAAGTGGTTTTTCAACACTAACACAAGTGCGAAAAGTGGTTTTTCAACACTAACATTAGTGCGAAAAGTGGTTTTTCAACACTAACACAAGTGCGAAAAGTGTTTTTCCACACTAATACAAGTGCAAAAGTGGTTTCCTGCACCAACACAAGTGCGAAAAGTGGTTTTTCAACACTAACACAAGTGCGAAAAGTGGTTTTTCAACACTATCACAAGTGCAAAAAGTGTTTTTTCCACACTAATACAAGTGCAAAAGTGGTTTCCTGCACCAACACAAGTGCGAAAAGTGGTTTTTCAACACTAACACAAGTGCGAAAAGTGGTTTTTCAACACTAACACAAGTGCGAAAAGTGGTTTTTCAACACCAACACAAGTGCGAAAAGTGTTTTTTCAACACTAACACAAGTGCGAAAAGTGGTTTTTCAACACTAACACAAGTGCGAAAAGTGGTTTTTCAACACTAACACAAGTGCGAAAAGTGTTTTTTCCACACTAATACAAGTGCAAAAGTGGTTTCCTGCACCAACACAAGTGCGAAAAGTGGTTTTTCAACACTAACACAAGTGCGAAAAGTGGTTTTTCAACACTAACATTAGTGCGAAAAGTGGTTTTTCAACACTAACACAAGTGCTAAAAGTGGTTTTTCCACACTAATACAAGTGCAAAAGTGGTTTCCTGCACCAACACAAGTGCGAAAAGTGGTTTTTCAACACTAACACAAGTGCGAAAAGTGGTTTTTCAACACTATCACAAGTGCAAAAAGTGTTTTTTCCACACTAATACAAGTGCAAAAGTGGTTTCCTGCACCAACACAAGTGCGAAAAGTGGTTTTTCAACACTAACACAAGTGCGAAAAGTGGTTTTTCAACACTAACACAAGTGCGAAAAGTGTTTTTTCAACACTAACACAAGTGCGAAAAGTGGTTTTTCAACACTAACACAAGTGCGAAAAGTGTTTTTTCAACACTAACACAAGTGCGAAAAGTGGTTTTTCAACAATAACACAAGTGCGAAAAGTGGTTTTTCAACACTAACACAAGTGCGAAAAGTGTTTTTTCCACACTAATACAAGTGCAAAAGTGGTTTCCTGCACCAACACAAGTGCGAAAAGTGGTTTTTCAACACTAACACAAGTGCGAAAAGTGGTTTTTCAACACTAACATGAGTGCGAAAAGTGGTTTTTCAACACTAACACAAGTGCGAAAAGTGGTTTTTCCACACTAATACAAGTGCAAAAGTGGTTTCCTGCACCAACACAAGTGCGAAAAGTGGTTTTTCAACACTAACACAAGTGCGAAAAGTGGTTTTTCAACACTATCACAAGTGCAAAAAGTGTTTTCTCCACACTAATACAAGTGCAAAAGTGGTTTCCTGCACCAACACAAGTGCGAAAAGTGGTTTTTCAACACTAACACAAGTGCGAAAAGTGGTTTTTCAACACTAACATAAGTGCGAAAAGTGTTTTTTCCACACTAATACAAGTGCAAAAGTGGTTTCCTGCACCAACACAAGTGCGAAAAGTGGTTTTTCAACACTAACACAAGTGCGAAAAGTGGTTTTTCAACACTAACACAAGTGCGAAAAGTGGTTTTTCAACACTAACACAAGTGCGAAAAGTGGTTTTTCCACACTAATACAAGTGCAAAAGTGGTTTCCTGCACCAACACAAGTGCGAAAAGTGGTTTTTCAACACTAACACAAGTTCGAAAAGTGGTTTTTCAACACTATCACAAGTGCAAAAAGTGTTTTTTCCACACTAATACAAGTGCAAAAGTGGTTTTTCCACACTAATACAAGTGCAAAAGTGGTTTCCTGCTCCAACACAAGTGCGAAAAGTGGTTTTTCAACACTAACACAAGTGCGAAAAGTGGTTTTTCAACACTAACACAAGTGCGAAAAGTGGTTTTTCAACACTAACACAAGTGCGAAAAGTGGTTTTTCAACACTAACACAAGTGCGAAAAGTGGTTTTTCAACACTAACACAAGTGCGAAAAGTGTTTTTCCACACTAATACAAGTGCAAAGGTGGTTTCCTGCACCAACACAAGTGCGAAAAGTGTTTTTTCAACACTAACACAAGGGCGAAAAGTGGTTTTTCAACACTATCACAAGTGCAAAAAGTATTTTTTCCACACTAATACAAGTGCAAAAGTGGTTTCCTGCACCAACACAAGTGCGAAAAGTGGTTTTTCAACACTATCACAAGTGCAAAAAGTGGTTTTTCAACACGAACACAAGTGCGAAAAGTCGTTTTTCCACACTAATACAAGTGCAAAAGTGGTTTCCTGCACCAACACAAGTGCGAAAAGTGGTTTTTCAACACTAACACAAGTGCGAAAAGTGGTTTTTCAACACAAACACAAGTGCGAAAAGTGGTTTTTCAACACTAACACAAGTGCGAAAAGTGTTTTTTCCACACTAATACAAGTGCAAAAGTGGTTTCCTGCACCAACACAAGTGCGAAAAGTGGTTTTTCAACACTAACACAAGTGCGAAAAGTGGTTTTTCAACACTAACACAAGTGCGAAAAGTGGTTTTTCAACACTAACACAAGTGCGATAAGTGTTTTTTCCACACTAATACAAGTGCAAAGGTGGTTTCCTGCACCAACACAAGTGCGAAAAGTGTTTTTTCAACACTAACACAAGGGCGAAAAGTGGTTTTTCAACACTATCACAAGTGCAAAAAGTATTTTTTCCACACTAATACAAGTGCAAAAGTGGTTTCCTGCACCAACACAAGTGCGAAAAGTGGTTTTTCAACACTATCACAAGTGCAAAAAGTGGTTTTTCAACACGAACACAAGGGCGAAAAGTCGTTTTTCCACACTAATACAAGTGCAAAAGTGGTTTCCTGCACCAACACAAGTGCGAAAAGTGGTTTTTCAACACTAACACAAGTGCGAAAAGTGGTTTTTCAACACAAATACAAGTGCGAAAAGTGGTTTTTCAACACTAACACAAGTGCGAAAAGTGTTTTTTCCACACTAATACAAGTGCAAAAGTGGTTTCCTGCACCAACACAAGTGCGAAAAGTGGTTTTTCAACACTAACACAAGTGCGAAAAGTGGTTTTTCAACACTCACACAAGTGCGAAAAGTGTTTTTTCCACACTAATACAAGTGCAAAAGTGGTTTTTCAACACTAACACAAGTGCAAAAAGTGGTTTTTCAACACTAACACAAGTGCGAAAAGTGGTTTTTCAACACTAACACAAGTGCAAAAAGTGTTTTTTCCACACTAATACAAGTGCAAAAGTGGTTTCCTGCACCAACACAAGTGCGAAAAGTAGTTTTTCAACACTAACACAAGTGCGAAAAGTGTTTTTTCCACACTAATACAAGTGCAAAAGTGGTTTCCTGCACCAACACAAGTGCGAAAAGTAGTTTTTCAACACTAACACAAGTGCGAAAAGTGTTTTTTCCACACTAATACAAGTGCAAAAGTGGCTGCCTGCACCAACACAAGTGCGAAAAGTGGTTTTTCAACACCAACACAATAGTGGGGGGCCAATGTTTTCCCGTTGAATTCAAATGTTAATTTGTGGACACTGGTTGGGTTGTCTTTAGGGATGATAGAAGTTGTAGAAAAAATATGTCTCCATTTTTTTCAAGTTCTTTATAGCGGCCATTTTGGATTATCAAAATGGCGTTTGTTGAAAACCGAAATTGTCATTATCTTGGCTTCTAAATGACCTAGAGTGTTAATTTTGGTGTCCAAATGTACATATTTGCGGATACTTAATCCAATAAACACACATTTATACACCTACATATGATCAAAAGGGTTCTTATGGCAGCCATCTTGGATTTTCACGCACTTATGCCAACACATATATATATTTTTTTCCATCATTTTCACTTCTAAATCACATAAAGGCTGGACTTTAGTGTTCAAATGTACACTTATAATGTCTTTGTGCAATATTTTTAGTTGGCAGTGTTCATTGTTACATTGAAGGATCTCCATCCTCCTCACCATCAGTGTTATCGATTCCCATGGGGCGCTCCTGACCCGTGTTACCACACACCTCTTCATCTGCCCCACACATACACATCTCAGAACAGTTGAGATGCTGAGACCTGCATGAGCAGTGAGACATGCATTGGGTCTTCTTGCAGTTACATTTGATTAGATGTGTGATGGCAGCTGGGGCTGGAGGGTCCTTGGTTGTGATGGGCACCAGCTGATCTCCTTCTGCTCTCCATCCATGTTCTGTTGGTTGTGGAAGCTGGGGGTCCGGTACATCAGCCTGATGCCACACCATGGCCTGGAAATGTGCACGAGCAATGGCTTCATGTAAAGCTCCCCATGTTGGTGGCAGCTTCTGTGCCTCTAGCTGTTTCTTGGTAAACAGTCTCCACCTCAGCTTGCCCACATCCACAACTGTAGTACGAGGCTCATACAGCTGGCATACAAATGCCTCAATGTCACTTTCTGTGTCAGCTCTCAGCTCCTCAGAGGCCCCAAGGTCATGAAACGCAGATACCACCTCAACAGAGCACCTATTGAGGGCTTGCCAACATGTGAGCTTTCATTCTTATGGACACTGAAGTTCCCATCCATGAACTCTTGGTAGATCCCTGGATCTGTCATCTTCAGGGCCTTCATCTCTGCAAGGTACCGGGGAGTCAGCCTGGCATATTTCTGTTTGTCATGTGCAAAGAAGTATATGCACATCTCATCCAGTGAAGACAGGTGAAGCTCAAATTGTCCATCACGGGTGGCACGGATGAATGTGTATATCAGCATTATCATCCGCATGTAGCGTCGCACAAACTTGAACAGTGGACTCTTGGCTTCTTTCCTCTCATCAAACTTTGCCATGGCCTCCAGGACTTCGTTTGACTCGAGGACAGCTAGCATGTTGTTCTGCGCGCTTGTCATCTCCTCTCGGTTGTGTAGATGACAGCTCTGGGCAACCTGTTGTGCTGACTGGGTACATGGGCCCCTCAGATGGGGATGCTCTTGGAAGAATTCGTCCACATAGAGGTCGAAGAGGGCTTGGACAGTGGTGATGTGGGCCTCCAAAGCCCTCTTCATGTGCTTGGCTTCCAGTATTTGTCTGGTCGTTGTTGGGCCATAGATATCAGCCTCAGACCAAGCCTCGTCAAGACCACTGTCCTCTATGGCATTCCCAGCAACCCTCAGTGCAGCCATCACAGTGTGCATCTCCCCTAGTCGCAGTACCCACTTGCCTTTGCAGTCATCTCTGGTCATCTCCAGCTGTTTGGCTCGCTCATACAGGGCCATGTCTAAGGTGATCACTGTCTTCCTATCGGGACCCATGACCATGCAGTTGATTTGCTGTGTCTGTTTCAAGACTGTTATCAGTGTTTGCCATTCATGGGCTGGTGCTGCTACCAATGGCAGGGCGTTGACCTCTGTCAGAGGCTTCGAAGAGGAGAGCAGTGAGTTGTAGGCTGTCCAAGTTGGGATATCGTGATGCTTGATCCTACTGCCAGGTGGTTGTTTTGGATCGTGGACGAGTGACCCAACAGGGTCAGCATGCTGGGGTTCTGCAGCTTGCAGCTGGTCATCTGGTGGGATGATGTCGTCTTGTACGTCCTCAGCTTCAGCTGTTCGCATGATTGTGCGTGAAAGTAGCCACACTGTGTCCGTCGCAGAGTACGGCTTGGTGACATCTGGGTTTGACCGTGTCTTGAAGCTATACGTGGTACCTGTGGCAGATTGTTTGTTTGGTGCTTGGCAAGGAACAAAGTCTGGAGCAGTCAGAACCTTGAGTGAGCGGTGTCTGGCCTTTCGGTCATGTAGTGTCAGTGTTCTATGTTCATCTGTGGAGGGTGCATGTTCCCGTCGTTGGTAGAGTGCCCAGGCTGTAGCATGGAGTGTCCGCTTCCCATCAGGTGTGTCTTCATTGAAGTCACTGTTGTCCACTGCAAAGAAGACAAACGTCCCTATGCGCATGGTTCTTGGAAAGTATACACCCTGTTCTGTCGTAGACTCTATGACTGAGTTGGCCAGCTGTGTCTCCAACCGCAAGATCCGACTATAATCAACAGACAGACCGAACCCATGCAGGAAATCCAGAAGCTTCTTGTTTCTGGTGGACTGATGGACTACAATGGCAACGGCAAGCTGCTGTGGCCATTCTAAGGGATGGCGGAATGGTGCATCTGGCTCTTTGGGCTTGTACGTGACTTGGCGTTTTGACTTGTAGCCGTACATGATGTTCTGACTGATGGTTATAACATCTCGATGAATAGTGGCTGAGCGCATAGTCTCTGGCTCAATGCTCGTGGCTGGTCCTTCCAGTAGCCAGCGGAGGAAAGCATAGAGTACTTTGGGTACATGCTTTTCAGCATCATCAGTGTTCATTTCTCCTTCAAATTGCCATGGGTGCTTGTTCTGACAAGCAATGGCACTGCGGAGAACAGAGGCACTCTCAAACAGTTGTTCGATGTTTTTTTCATTTGTCTTCGTCATTGCATCTTCGACAGCTGCATCACGCACGGCAGTGGAGAATACACAGTCTGACTCGTTTCGACGTTTTGGTTTCACGAAGTGAACGTCATCAATGTGAGAGTTGATTTTCTCCTTCATGCCTTGGGTAGTAGGTGATGGGACATTGTGCACACCATTATTGTCAAGAATCCTGGAGTAAACCGACTTCAGGTCAGACATGTTGAGAATTTCACCAGCTTGGAGTAGAGAGCGAACAAGGCTGACAAACTCAATGTCTGCGGCTATTTTGATAACATTAGTTTCTTGCAGTATGTGTTCTTTGTCATCACTTGATGTCCCACTCTTGGGAGCACGTTGGACATTCTGCACCCAGCATGGGAGATGATACTTGACGTCGATCGCATGAGCATCATGTGCACTGATGGCAGCACTCAGCTGAACTTTCCACTTGTGGTTGCTGCCTTCTTCAACAGCTTTCTTCAGCTGTTTACCTGCGTTGAACGTGCATACAACATGTACACTTTCCTTAGTGACCTCTTGACAGAAGAAACAAAGGTCTCTGTTGAATGGAGTTGATGATGAACGTGTGAAGCGAAGAGTCTCGTCTTGCGTAGAACCTGAGGTACTTGCAGCGGCAGGTGCAGAAGAAGGACGTCCACACCTCTTATGAAGATGCTGGGTGTCGCCATGTTCGCAGGCTTTCTGGTGGCGAACTCTAGCACGCTCCAGGTGAGCAGTGTTGCATGTAGATCCATAACATGCCCGGTGCCACTTTGCTTTATTGTTCCTCAAGTCAGTGGCAGTGAAACAGCTTAATCGTTCGCTGATCTGTTTGAAGTCGGCATCACCATATCGTGCCCTCTCCTGGATGAACTGGAGAAACTTTGCATATGAGCCCAGTGCTGGCTCAGTCACTAGTGCACCTTGGGGATCCTGGCACTGAATGCAAAGTGTGAAATCAGTTTCTTTCTTGGTTTTCTTGCTTTTTGGCTCCATCATAGCTCAGGGTCACGAATCTGGAACATACAAATAACAAATAACAATTAAGATAGATGTGCATTAAGTTAGATTTTGGACACTGGTTCGGCTGTGCCATAAAAACCTATTTTTATCCCTTGTAGGTTATTAAAGAAGGTTTCATTCAATTCTCTATCCCCAAAAATGTACAACTGGACACCAGAATCGAAACTCTAGGTCATTTAGAAGCCAAGATAATGGAATTTTACGTTTTCGACATCCGCCATTTTGAAAATCCAAAATGGCCGCCATAAAGAACTTGAAACAATTGGAGACATATTTTTTCTAGAACTTATATCATCCCTAAAGACAGCCCAACCAGTGTCCAAAAATTAACAAGCAATTTCACCGGGCATTTCAATCTGCTACATTGGCCCCCCCACTACAAGTGCGAAAAGTGTTTTTTCAACACTAACACAAGTGCGAAAAGTGGTTTTTCAACACTAACACAAGTGCGAAAAGTGGTTTTTCAACACTAACACAAGTGCGAAAAGTGGTTTTTCAACACTAACACAAGTGCGAAAAGTGGTTTTTCCACACTAATACAAGTGCAAAAGTGGTTTCCTGCACCAACACAAGTGCGAAAAGTGGTTTTTCAACACTAACACAAGTGCGAAAAGTGGTTTTTCAACACTAACATAAGTGCGAAAAGTGTTTTTTCCACACTAATACAAGTGCAAAAGTGGTTTCCTGCACCAACACAAGTGCGAAAAGTGGTTTTTCAACACTAAGACAAGTGCGAAAAGTGGTTTTTCAACACTAACACAAGTGCGAAAAGTGGTTTTTCAACACTAACACAAGTGCGAAAGTGGTTTTTCCACACTAATACAAGTGCAAAAGTGGTTTCCTGCACCAACACAAGTGCGAAAAGTGGTTTTTCAACACTAACACAAGTTCGAAAAGTGGTTTTTCAACACTATCACAAGTGCAAAAAGTGTTTTTTCCACACTAATACAAGTGCAAAAGTTGTTTTTCCACACTAATACAAGTGCAAAAGTGGTTTCCTGCTCCAACACAAGTGCGAAAAGTGGTTTTTCAACACTAACACAAGTGCGAAAAGTGGTTTTTCAACACTAACACAAGTGCGAAAAGTGGTTTTTCAACACTAACACAAGTGCGAAAAGTGGTTTTTCAACACTAACACAAGTGCGAAAAGTGGTTTTTCAACACTAACACAAGTGCGAAAAGTGTTTTTCCACACTAATACAAGTGCAAAGGTGGTTTCCTGCACCAACACAAGTGCGAAAAGTGTTTTTTCAACACTAACACAAGGGCGAAAAGTGGTTTTTCAACACTATCACAAGTGCAAAAAGTATTTTTTCCACACTAATACAAGTGCAAAAGTGGTTTCCTGCACCAACACAAGTGCGAAAAGTGGTTTTTCAACACTATCACAAGTGCAAAAAGTGGTTTTTCAACACGAACACAAGTGCGAAAAGTCGTTTTTCCACACTAATACAAGTGCAAAAGTGGTTTCCTGCACCAACACAAGTGCGAAAAGTGGTTTTTCAACACTAACACAAGTGCGAAAAGTGGTTTTTCAACACAAACACAAGTGCGAAAAGTGGTTTTTCAACACTAACACAAGTGCGAAAAGTGTTTTTTCCACACTAATACAAGTGCAAAAGTGGTTTCCTGCACCAACACAAGTGCGAAAAGTGGTTTTTCAACACTAACACAAGTGCGAAAAGTGGTTTTTCAACACTAACACAAGTGCGAAAAGTGGTTTTTCAACACTAACACAAGTGCGAAAAGTGTTTTTTCCACACTAATACAAGTGCAAAGGTGGTTTCCTGCACCAACACAAGTGCGAAAAGTGTTTTTTCAACACTAACACAAGGGCGAAAAGTGGTTTTTCAACACTATCACAAGTGCAAAAAGTATTTTTTCCACACTAATACAAGTGCAAAAGTGGTTTCCTGCACCAACACAAGTGCGAAAAGTGGTTTTTCAACACTATCACAAGTGCAAAAAGTGGTTTTTCAACACGAACACAAGGGCGAAAAGTCGTTTTTCCACACTAATACAAGTGCAAAAGTGGTTTCCTGCACCAACACAAGTGCGAAAAGTGGTTTTTCAACACTAACACAAGTGCGAAAAGTGGTTTTTCAACACAAATACAAGTGCGAAAAGTGGTTTTTCAACACTAACACAAGTGCGAAAAGTGTTTTTTCCACACTAATACAAGTGCAAAAGTGGTTTCCTGCACCAACACAAGTGCGAAAAGTGGTTTTTCAACACTAACACAAGTGCGAAAAGTGGTTTTTCAACACTCACACAAGTGCGAAAAGTGTTTTTTCCACACTAATACAAGTGCAAAAGTGGTTTTTCAACACTAACACAAGTGCAAAAAGTGGTTTTTCAACACTAACACAAGTGCGAAAAGTGGTTTTTCAACACTAACACAAGTGCAAAAAGTGTTTTTTCCACACTAATACAAGTGCAAAAGTGGTTTCCTGCACCAACACAAGTGCGAAAAGTAGTTTTTCAACACTAACACAAGTGCGAAAAGTGTTTTTTCCACACTAATACAAGTGCAAAAGTGGTTTCCTGCACCAACACAAGTGCGAAAAGTAGTTTTTCAACACTAACACAAGTGCGAAAAGTGTTTTTTCCACACTAATACAAGTGCAAAAGTGGCTGCCTGCACCAACACAAGTGCGAAAAGTGGTTTTTCAACACCAACACAAGTGCGAAAAGTGTTTTTTCAACACTAACACAAGTGCGAAAAGTGGTTTTTCAACACTAACACAAGTGCGAAAAGTGGTTTTTCAACACTAACACAAGTGCGAAAAGTGGTTTTTCAACACTAACACAAGTGCGAAAAGTGGTTTTTCAACACAAACACAAGTGTGAAAAGTGGTTTTTCAACACTAACACAAGTGCGAAAAGTGTTTTTTCCACACTAATACAAGTGCAAAAGTGGTTTCCTGCACCAACACAAGTGCGAAAAGTGGTTTTTCAACACTAACACAAGTGCGAAAAGTGGTTTTTCAACACTAACACAAGTGCGAAAAGTGGTTTTTAAACACTAACACAAGTGCGAAAAGTGTTTTTTCCACACTAATACAAGTGCAAAGGTGGTTTCCTGCACCAACACAAGTGCGAAAAGTGTTTTTTCAACACTAACACAAGGGCGAAAAGTGGTTTTTCAACACTATCACAAGTGCAAAAAGTATTTTTTCCACACTAATACAAGTGCAAAAGTGGTTTCCTGCACCAACACAAGTGCGAAAAGTGGTTTTTCAACACTATCACAAGTGCAAAAAGTGGTTTTTCAACACGAACACAAGGGCGAAAAGTCGTTTTTCCACACTAATACAAGTGCAAAAGTGGTTTCCTGCACCAACACAAGTGCGAAAAGTGGTTTTTCAACACTAACACAAGTGCGAAAAGTGGTTTTTCAACACAAATACAAGTGCGAAAAGTGGTTTTTCAACACTAACACAAGTGCGAAAAGTGTTTTTTCCACACTAATACAAGTGCAAAAGTGGTTTCCTGCACCAACACAAGTGCGAAAAGTAGTTTTTCAACACTAACACAAGTGCGAAAAGTGTTTTTTCCACACTAATACAAGTGCAAAAGTGGTTTCCTGCACCAACACAAGTGCGAAAAGTAGTTTTTCAACACTAACACAAGTGCGAAAAGTGGTTTTTCAACACTAACACAAGTGCGAAAAGTGGTTTTTCAACACTAACACAAGTGCGAAAAGTGGTTTTTCAACACAAACACAAGTGCGAAAAGTGGTTTTTCAACACTAACACAAGTGCGAAAAGTGTTTTTTCCACACTAATACAAGTGCAAAAGTGGTTTCCTGCACCAACACAAGTGCGAAAAGTGGTTTTTCAACACTAACACAAGTGCGAAAAGTGGTTTTTCAACACTAACACAAGTGCGAAAAGTGGTTTTTCAACACTAACACAAGTGCGAAAAGTGTTTTTTCCACACTAATACAAGTGCAAAGGTGGTTTCCTGCACCAACACAAGTGCGAAAAGTGTTTTTTCAACACTAACACAAGGGCGAAAAGTGGTTTTTCAACACTATCACAAGTGCAAAAAGTATTTTTTCCACACTAATACAAGTGCAAAAGTGGTTTCCTGCACCAACACAAGTGCGTAAAGTGGTTTTTCAACACTATCACAAGTGCAAAAAGTGGTTTTTCAACACGAACACAAGGGCGAAAAGTCGTTTTTCCACACTAATACAAGTGCAAAAGTGGTTTCCTGCACCAACACAAGTGCGAAAAGTGGTTTTTCAACACTAACACAAGTGCGAAAAGTGGTTTTTCAACACTCACACAAGTGCGAAAAGTGTTTTTTCCACACTAATACAAGTGCAAAAGTGGTTTTTCAACACTAACACAAGTGCAAAAAGTGGTTTTTCAACACTAACACAAGTGCGAAAAGTGGTTTTTCAACACTAACACAAGTGCAAAAAGTGTTTTTTCCACACTAATACAAGTGCAAAAGTGGTTTCCTGCACCAACACAAGTGCGAAAAGTAGTTTTTCAACACTAACACAAGTGCGAAAAGTGTTTTTTCCACACTAATACAAGTGCAAAAGTGGTTTCCTGCACCAACACAAGTGCGAAAAGTAGTTTTTCAACACTAACACAAGTGCGAAAAGTGTTTTTTCCACACTAATACAAGTGCAAAAGTGGCTGCCTGCACCAACACAAGTGCGAAAAGTGGTTTTTCAACACCAACACAAGTGCGAAAAGTGTTTTTTCAACACTAACACAAGTGCGAAAAGTGGTTTTTCAACACTAACACAAGTGCGAAAAGTGGTTTTTCAACACTAACACAAGTGCGAAAAGTGGTTTTTCAACACTAACACAAGTGCGAAAAGTGGTTTTTCCACACTAATACAAGTGCAAAAGTGGTTTCCTGCACCAACACAAGTGCGAAAAGTGGTTTTTCAACACTAACACAAGTGCGAAAAGTGGTTTTTCAACACTAACATAAGTGCGAAAAGTGTTTTTTCCACACTAATACAAGTGCAAAAGTGGTTTCCTGCACCAACACAAGTGCGAAAAGTGGTTTTTCAACACTAACACAAGTGCGAAAAGTGGTTTTTCAACACTAACACAAGTGCGAAAAGTGGTTTTTCAACACTAACACAAGTGCGAAAAGTGGTTTTTCCACACTAATACAAGTGCAAAAGTGGTTTCCTGCACCAACACAAGTGCGAAAAGTGGTTTTTCAACACTAACACAAGTTCGAAAAGTGGTTTTTCAACACTATCACAAGTGCAAAAAGTGTTTTTTCCACACTAATACAAGTGCAAAAGTGGTTTTTCCACACTAATACAAGTGCAAAAGTGGTTTCCTGCTCCAACACAAGTGCGAAAAGTGGTTTTTCAACACTAACACAAGTGCGAAAAGTGGTTTTTCAACACTAACACAAGTGCGAAAAGTGGTTTTTCAACACTAACACAAGTGCGAAAAGTGGTTTTTCAACACTAACACAAGTGCGAAAAGTGGTTTTTCAACACTAACACAAGTGCGAAAAGTGTTTTTCCACACTAATACAAGTGCAAAGGTGGTTTCCTGCACCAACACAAGTGCGAAAAGTGTTTTTTCAACACTAACACAAGGGCGAAAAGTGGTTTTTCAACACTATCACAAGTGCAAAAAGTATTTTTTCCACACTAATACAAGTGCAAAAGTGGTTTCCTGCACCAACACAAGTGCGAAAAGTGGTTTTTCAACACTATCACAAGTGCAAAAAGTGGTTTTTCAACACGAACACAAGTGCGAAAAGTCGTTTTTCCACACTAATACAAGTGCAAAAGTGGTTTCCTGCACCAACACAAGTGCGAAAAGTGGTTTTTCAACACTAACACAAGTGCGAAAAGTGGTTTTTCAACACAAACACAAGTGCGAAAAGTGGTTTTTCAACACTAACACAAGTGCGAAAAGTGTTTTTTCCACACTAATACAAGTGCAAAAGTGGTTTCCTGCACCAACACAAGTGCGAAAAGTGGTTTTTCAACACTAACACAAGTGCGAAAAGTGGTTTTTCAACACTAACACAAGTGCGAAAAGTGGTTTTTCAACACTAACACAAGTGCGAAAAGTGTTTTTTCCACACTAATACAAGTGCAAAGGTGGTTTCCTGCACCAACACAAGTGCGAAAAGTGTTTTTTCAACACTAACACAAGGGCGAAAAGTGGTTTTTCAACACTATCACAAGTGCAAAAAGTATTTTTTCCACACTAATACAAGTGCAAAAGTGGTTTCCTGCACCAACACAAGTGCGAAAAGTGGTTTTTCAACACTATCACAAGTGCAAAAAGTGGTTTTTCAACACGAACACAAGGGCGAAAAGTCGTTTTTCCACACTAATACAAGTGCAAAAGTGGTTTCCTGCACCAACACAAGTGCGAAAAGTGGTTTTTCAACACTAACACAAGTGCGAAAAGTGGTTTTTCAACACAAATACAAGTGCGAAAAGTGGTTTTTCAACACTAACACAAGTGCGAAAAGTGTTTTTTCCACACTAATACAAGTGCAAAAGTGGTTTCCTGCACCAACACAAGTGCGAAAAGTGGTTTTTCAACACTAACACAAGTGCGAAAAGTGGTTTTTCAACACTCACACAAGTGCGAAAAGTGTTTTTTCCACACTAATACAAGTGCAAAAGTGGTTTTTCAACACTAACACAAGTGCAAAAAGTGGTTTTTCAACACTAACACAAGTGCGAAAAGTGGTTTTTCAACACTAACACAAGTGCAAAAAGTGTTTTTTCCACACTAATACAAGTGCAAAAGTGGTTTCCTGCACCAACACAAGTGCGAAAAGTAGTTTTTCAACACTAACACAAGTGCGAAAAGTGTTTTTTCCACACTAATACAAGTGCAAAAGTGGTTTCCTGCACCAACACAAGTGCGAAAAGTAGTTTTTCAACACTAACACAAGTGCGAAAAGTGTTTTTTCCACACTAATACAAGTGCAAAAGTGGCTGCCTGCACCAACACAAGTGCGAAAAGTGGTTTTTCAACACCAACACAAGTGCGAAAAGTGTTTTTTCAACACTAACACAAGTGCGAAAAGTGGTTTTTCAACACTAACACAAGTGCGAAAAGTGGTTTTTCAACACTAACACAAGTGCGAAAAGTGGTTTTTCAACACTAACACAAGTGCGAAAAGTGGTTTTTCCACACTAATACAAGTGCAAAAGTGGTTTCCTGCACCAACACAAGTGCGAAAAGTGGTTTTTCAACACTAACACAAGTGCGAAAAGTGGTTTTTCAACACTAACATAAGTGCGAAAAGTGTTTTTTCCACACTAATACAAGTGCAAAAGTGGTTTCCTGCACCAACACAAGTGCGAAAAGTGGTTTTTCAACACTAACACAAGTGCGAAAAGTGGTTTTTCAACACTAACACAAGTGCGAAAAGTGGTTTTTCAACACTAACACAAGTGCGAAAAGTGGTTTTTCCACACTAATACAAGTGCAAAAGTGGTTTCCTGCACCAACACAAGTGCGAAAAGTGGTTTTTCAACACTAACACAAGTTCGAAAAGTGGTTTTTCAACACTATCACAAGTGCAAAAAGTGTTTTTTCCACACTAATACAAGTGCAAAAGTGGTTTTTCCACACTAATACAAGTGCAAAAGTGGTTTCCTGCTCCAACACAAGTGCGAAAAGTGGTTTTTCAACACTAACACAAGTGCGAAAAGTGGTTTTTCAACACTAACACAAGTGCGAAAAGTGGTTTTTCAACACTAACACAAGTGCGAAAAGTGGTTTTTCAACACTAACACAAGTGCGAAAAGTGGTTTTTCAACACTAACACAAGTGCGAAAAGTGTTTTTCCACACTAATACAAGTGCAAAGGTGGTTTCCTGCACCAACACAAGTGCGAAAAGTGTTTTTTCAACACTAACACAAGGGCGAAAAGTGGTTTTTCAACACTATCACAAGTGCAAAAAGTATTTTTTCCACACTAATACAAGTGCAAAAGTGGTTTCCTGCACCAACACAAGTGCGAAAAGTGGTTTTTCAACACTATCACAAGTGCAAAAAGTGGTTTTTCAACACGAACACAAGTGCGAAAAGTCGTTTTTCCACACTAATACAAGTGCAAAAGTGGTTTCCTGCACCAACACAAGTGCGAAAAGTGGTTTTTCAACACTAACACAAGTGCGAAAAGTGGTTTTTCAACACAAACACAAGTGCGAAAAGTGGTTTTTCAACACTAACACAAGTGCGAAAAGTGTTTTTTCCACACTAATACAAGTGCAAAAGTGGTTTCCTGCACCAACACAAGTGCGAAAAGTGGTTTTTCAACACTAACACAAGTGCGAAAAGTGGTTTTTCAACACTAACACAAGTGCGAAAAGTGGTTTTTCAACACTAACACAAGTGCGAAAAGTGTTTTTTCCACACTAATACAAGTGCAAAGGTGGTTTCCTGCACCAACACAAGTGCGAAAAGTGTTTTTTCAACACTAACACAAGGGCGAAAAGTGGTTTTTCAACACTATCACAAGTGCAAAAAGTATTTTTTCCACACTAATACAAGTGCAAAAGTGGTTTCCTGCACCAACACAAGTGCGAAAAGTGGTTTTTCAACACTATCACAAGTGCAAAAAGTGGTTTTTCAACACGAACACAAGGGCGAAAAGTCGTTTTTCCACACTAATACAAGTGCAAAAGTGGTTTCCTGCACCAACACAAGTGCGAAAAGTGGTTTTTCAACACTAACACAAGTGCGAGAAGTGGTTTTTCAACACAAATACAAGTGCGAAAAGTGGTTTTTCAACACTAACACAAGTGCGAAAAGTGTTTTTTCCACACTAATACAAGTGCAAAAGTGGTTTCCTGCACCAACACAAGTGCGAAAAGTGGTTTTTCAACACTAACACAAGTGCGAAAAGTGGTTTTTCAACACTCACACAAGTGCGAAAAGTGTTTTTTCCACACTAATACAAGTGCAAAAGTGGTTTTTCAACACTAACACAAGTGCAAAAAGTGGTTTTTCAACACTAACACAAGTGCGAAAAGTGGTTTTTCAACACTAACACAAGTGCAAAAAGTGTTTTTTCCACACTAATACAAGTGCAAAAGTGGTTTCCTGCACCAACACAAGTGCGAAAAGTAGTTTTTCAACACTAACACAAGTGCGAAAAGTGTTTTTTCCACACTAATACAAGTGCAAAAGTGGTTTCCTGCACCAACACAAGTGCGAAAAGTAGTTTTTCAACACTAACACAAGTGCGAAAAGTGTTTTTTCCACACTAATACAAGTGCAAAAGTGGCTGCCTGCACCAACACAAGTGCGAAAAGTGGTTTTTCAACACCAACACAAGTGCGAAAAGTGTTTTTTCAACACTAACACAAGTGCGAAAAGTGGTTTTTCAACACTAACACAAGTGCGAAAAGTGGTTTTTCAACACTAACACAAGTGCGAAAAGTGGTTTTTCAACACTAACACAAGTGCGAAAAGTGGTTTTTCAACACAAACACAAGTGCGAAAAGTGGTTTTTCAACACTAACACAAGTGCGAAAAGTGTTTTTTCCACACTAATACAAGTGCAAAAGTGGTTTCCTGCACCAAAACAAGTGCGAAAAGTGGTTTTTCAACACTAACACAAGTGCGAAAAGTGGTTTTTCAACACTAACACAAGTGCGAAAAGTGGTTTTTCAACACTAACACAAGTGCGAAAAGTGTTTTTTCCACACTAATACAAGTGCAAAGGTGGTTTCCTGCACCAACACAAGTGCGAAAAGTGTTTTTTCAACACTAACACAAGGGCGAAAAGTGGTTTTTCAACACTATCACAAGTGCAAAAAGTATTTTTTCCACACTAATACAAGTGCAAAAGTGGTTTCCTGCACCAACATAAGTGCGAAAAGTGGTTTTTCAACACTATCACAAGTGCAAAAAGTGGTTTTTCAACACGAACACAAGGGCGAAAAGTCGTTTTTCCACACTAATACAAGTGCAAAAGTGGTTTCCTGCACCAACACAAGTGCGAAAAGTGGTTTTTCAACACTAACACAAGTGCGAAAAGTGGTTTTTCAACACAAATACAAGTGCGAAAAGTGGTTTTTCAACACTAACACAAGTGCGAAAAGTGTTTTTTCCACACTAATACAAGTGCAAAAGTGGTTTCCTGCACCAACACAAGTGCGAAAAGTAGTTTTTCAACACTAACACAAGTGCGAAAAGTGTTTTTTCCACACTAATACAAGTGCAAAAGTGGTTTCCTGCACCAACACAAGTGCGAAAAGTAGTTTTTCAACACTAACACAAGTGCGAAAAGTGGTTTTTCAACACTAACACAAGTGCGAAAAGTGGTTTTTCAACACTAACACAAGTGCGAAAAGTGGTTTTTCAACACTAACACAAGTGCGAAAAGTGGTTTTTCAACACTAACACAAGTGCGAAAAGTGTTTTTTCCACACTAATACAAGTGCAAAGGTGGTTTCCTGCACCAACACAAGTGCGAAAAGTGTTTTTTCAACACTAACACAAGGGCGAAAAGTGGTTTTTCAACACTATCACAAGTGCAAAAAGTATTTTTTCCACACTAATACAAGTGCAAAAGTGGTTTCCTGCACCAACACAAGTGCGAAAAGTGGTTTTTCAACACTATCACAAGTGCAAAAAGTGGTTTTTCAACACGAACACAAGGGCGAAAAGTCGTTTTTCCACACTAATACAAGTGCAAAAGTGGTTTCCTGCACCAACACAAGTGCGAAAAGTGGTTTTTCAACACTAACACAAGTGCGAAAAGTGGTTTTTCAACACAAATACAAGTGCGAAAAGTGGTTTTTCAACACTAACACAAGTGCGAAAAGTGTTTTTTCCACACTAATACAAGTGCAAAAGTGGTTTCCTGCACCAACACAAGTGCGAAAAGTGGTTTTTCAACACTAACACAAGTGCGAAAAGTGGTTTTTCAACACTAACACAAGTGCGAAAAGTGTTTTTTCCACACTAATACAAGTGCAAAAGTGGTTTTTCAACACTAAAACAAGTGCAAAAAGTGGTTTTTCAACACTAACACAAGTGCGAAAAGTGGTTTTTCAACACTAACACAAGTGCAAAAAGTGTTTTTTCCACACTAATACAAGTGCAAAAGTGGTTTCCTGCACCAACACAAGTGCGAAAAGTAGTTTTTCAACACTAACACAAGTGCGAAAAGTGTTTTTTCCACACTAATACAAGTGCAAAAGTGGTTTCCTGCACCAACACAAGTGCGAAAAGTAGTTTTTCAACACTAACACAAGTGCGAAAAGTGTTTTTTCCACACTAATACAAGTGCAAAAGTGGCTGCCTGCACCAACACAAGTGCGAAAAGTGGTTTTTCAACACCAACACAAGTGCGAAAAGTGTTTTTTCAACACTAACACAAGTGCGAAAAGTGGTTTTTCAACACTAACACAAGTGCGAAAAGTGGTTTTTCAACACTAACACAAGTGCGAAAAGTGTTTTTTCCACACTAATACAAGTGCAAAAGTGGTTTCCTGCACCAACACAAGTGCGAAAAGTGGTTTTTCAACACTTACACAAGTGCGAAAAGTGGTTTTTCAACACTAACATTAGTGCGAAAAGTGGTTTTTCAACACTAACACAAGTGCGAAAAGTGGTTTTTCCACACTAATACAAGTGCAAAAGTGGTTTCCTGCACCAACACAAGTGCGAAAAGTGGTTTTTCAACACTAACACAAGTGCGAAAAGTGGTTTTTCAACACTATCACAAGTGCAAAAAGTGTTTTTTCCACACTAATACAAGTGCAAAAGTGGTTTCCTGCACCAACACAAGTGCGAAAAGTGGTTTTTCAACACTAACACAAGTGCGAAAAGTGGTTTTTCAACACTAACACAAGTGCGAAAAGTGTTTTTTCAACACTAACACAAGTGCGAAAAGTGGTTTTTCAACACTAACACAAGTGCGAAAAGTGTTTTTTCAACACTAACACAAGTGCGAAAAGTGGTTTTTCAACACTAACACAAGTGCGAAAAGTGGTTTTTCAACACTAACACAAGTGCGAAAAGTGTTTTTTCCACACTAATACAAGTGCAAAAGTGGTTTCCTGCACCAACACAAGTGCGAAAAGTGGTTTTTCAACACTAACACAAGTGCGAAAAGTGGTTTTTCAACACTAACATGAGTGCGAAAAGTGGTTTTTCAACACTAACACAAGTGCGAAAAGTGGTTTTTCCACACTAATACAAGTGCAAAAGTGGTTTCCTGCACCAGCACAAGTGCGAAAAGTGGTTTTTCAACACTAACACAAGTGCGAAAAGTGGTTTTTCAACACTATCACAAGTGCAAAAAGTGTTTTTTCCACACTAATACAAGTGCAAAAGTGGTTTCCTGCACCAACACAAGTGCGAAAAGTGGTTTTTCAACACTAACACAAGTGCGAAAAGTGGTTTTTCAACACTAACACAAGTGCGAAAAGTGTTTTTTCCACACTAACACAAGTGCGAAAAGTGGTTTTTCAACACTAACACAAGTGCGAAAAGTGGTTTTTCAACACTAACACAAGTGGGAAAAGTGGTTTTTCAACACCAACACAAGTGCGAAAAGTGTTTTTTCAACACTAACACAAGTGCGAAAAGTGGTTTTTCAACACTAACACAAGTGCGAAAAGTGGTTTTTCAACACTAACACAAGTGCGAAAAGTGTTTTTTCCACACTAATACAAGTGCAAAAGTGGTTTCCTGCACCAACACAAGTGCGAAAAGTGGTTTTTCAACACTAACACAAGTGCGAAAAGTGGTTTTTCAACACTAACATTAGTGCGAAAAGTGGTTTTTCAACACTAACACAAGTGCGAAAAGTGGTTTTTCCACACTAATACAAGTGCAAAAGTGGTTTCCTGCACCAACACAAGTGCGAAAAGTGGTTTTTCAACACTAACACAAGTGCGAAAAGTGGTTTTTCAACACTATCACAAGTGCAAAAAGTGTTTTTTCCACACTAATACAAGTGCAAAAGTGGTTTCCTGCACCAACACAAGTGCGAAAAGTGGTTTTTCAACACTAACACAAGTGCGAAAAGTGGTTTTTCAACACTAACACAAGTGCGAAAAGTGTTTTTTCAACACTAACACAAGTGCGAAAAGTGGTTTTTCAACACTAACACAAGTGCGAAAAGTGTTTTTTCAACACTAACACAAGTGCGAAAAGTGGTTTTTCAACAATAACACAAGTGCGAAAAGTGGTTTTTCAACACTAACACAAGTGCGAAAAGTGTTTTTTCCACACTAATACAAGTGCAAAAGTGGTTTCCTGCACCAACACAAGTGCGAAAAGTGGTTTTTCAACACTAACACAAGTGCGAAAAGTGGTTTTTCAACACTAACATGAGTGCGAAAAGTGTTTTTTCAACACTAACACAAGTGCGAAAAGTGGTTTTTCCACACTAATACAAGTGCAAAAGTGGTTTCCTGCACCAACACAAGTGCGAAAAGTGGTTTTTCAACACTAACACAAGTGCGAAAAGTGGTTTTTCAACACTATCACAAGTGCAAAAAGTGTTTTTTCCACACTAATACAAGTGCAAAAGTGGTTTCCTGCACCAACACAAGTGCGAAAAGTGGTTTTTCAACACTAACACAAGTGCGAAAAGTGGTTTTTCAACACTAACATAAGTGCGAAAAGTGTTTTTTCCACACTAATACAAGTGCAAAAGTGGTTTCCTGCACCAACACAAGTGCGAAAAGTGGTTTTTCAACACTAACACAAGTGCGAAAAGTGGTTTTTCAACACTAACACAAGTGCGAAAAGTGGTTTTTCAACACTAACACAAGTGCGAAAAGTGGTTTTTCCACACTAATACAAGTGCAAAAGTGGTTTCCTGCACCAACACAAGTGCGAAAAGTGGTTTTTCAACACTAACACAAGTTCGAAAAGTGGTTTTTCAACACTATCACAAGTGCAAAAAGTGTTTTTTCCACACTAATACAAGTGCAAAAGTGGTTTTTCCACACTAATACAAGTGCAAAAGTGGTTTCCTGCTCCAACACAAGTGCGAAAAGTGGTTTTTCAACACTAACACAAGTGCGAAAAGTGGTTTTTCAACACTAACACAAGTGCGAAAAGTGGTTTTTCAACACTAACACAAGTGCGAAAAGTGGTTTTTCAACACTAACACAAGTGCGAAAAGTGGTTTTTCAACACTATCACAAGTGCAAAAAGTCGTTTTTCCACACTATTACAAGTGCAAAAGTGGTTTCCTGCACCAACACAAGTGCGAAAAGTGGTTTTTCAACACTAACACAAGTGCGAAAAGTGGTTTTTCAACACTATCACAAGTGCAAAAAGTGTTTTTTCCACACTAATACAAGTGCAAAAGTGGTTTCCTGCACCAACACAAGTGCGAAAAGTGGTTTTTCAACACGAACACAAGTGCGAAAAGTGGTTTTTCAACACTAACACAAGTGCGAAAAGTGTTTTTTCCACACTAATACAAGTGCAAAAGTGGTTTCCTGCACCAACACAAGTGCGAAAAGTGGTTTTTCAACACTAACACAAGTGCGAAAAGTGGTTTTTCAACACTAACACAAGTGCGAAAAGTGGTTTTTCAACACTAACACAAGTGCGAAAAGTGGTTTTTCCACACTAATACAAGTGCAAAAGTGGTTTCCTGCGCCAACACAAGTGCGAAAAGTGGTTTTTCAACACTAACACAAGTTCGAAAAGTGGTTTTTCAACACTTTCACAAGTGCAAAAAGTGTTTTTTCCACACTAACACAAGTGCGAAAAGTGGTTTTTCAACACTAACACAAGTGCGAAAAGTGGTTTTTCAACACTAACATGAGTGCGAAAAGTGGTTTTTCAACACTAACACAAGTGCGAAAAGTGTTTTTCCACACTAATACAAGTGCAAAAGTGGTTTCCTGCACCAACACAAGTGCGAAAAGTGGTTTTTCAACACTAACACAAGTGCGAAAAGTGGTTTTTCAACACTATCACAAGTGCAAAAAGTGTTTTTTCCACACTAATACAAGTGCAAAAGTGGTTTCCTGCACCAACACAAGTGCGAAAAGTGGTTTTTCAACACTAACACAAGTGCGAAAAGTGGTTTTTCAACACTAACACAAGTGCGAAAAGTGTTTTTTCCACACTAACACAAGTGCGAAAAGTGGTTTTTCAACACTAACACAAGTGCGAAAAGTGGTTTTTCAACACTAACACAAGTGCGAAAAGTGGTTTTTCAACACCAACACAAGTGCGAAAAGTGTTTTTTCAACACTAACACAAGTGCGAAAAGTGGTTTTTCAA